>NC_042981.1:12661308-12725459 GCF_901001165.1 Salmo trutta | reverse complement strand
GGGAGAGGGAGAGAGGGCAGGGCAGGTGGACAGAACATACAGTAATACAACAAGTACAGTACAGCGCCTTCAGAAAATATACCCCTTGTTGCGGTATGATGGAGTCAACATATTATTCCCCCCCCCCATCTATACACAATACCCCATAATGGCAAAGGGCATTTGATATTCCAAATTGAGCTCAGGTACAGTACTTTACCAATCTGGGTTTATGGGAGAGTGGCCAGACGGAAGCCACTCCTGAGAAAAAGGCGCATGACAGCATGCCTTGAGCTTGCAACAAGAAACGTGAAAGATTCTGAGAGCATAAGGCTAAATATTCTGTGGTCTGATGAGACAAAAATGTAGCTCTTTGGCCTGAATGCAAAGCACTATGTCTGGAGAAAACCACCCATCTAAGTCCATCCCTACGGTGAAGCATGGTGGTGACAGCATCATGCTATGGGGATGCTTTTCAGCAGCAGGGACTGGGAGACTGGTAAGGACAGAGGGAACAATGAATGGAGCCAAATTCAGGCAAATCCTTGATGAGAACCTGCTTCAGACCTTAGACTGGGTGCAAAGATTTACATTCCAACAGGACAATGACCCCAAGCATACAGCCAAAGCAACGCTGGAATGGCTTCAGAACACGAATGTGAAAGTCCTTGAGTGGCCCAGCCAAAGCCCAAAATTGAATCCCACTGAAAATCTTTGGAAAGAATTGGAAGATTGCTGTTCCCCATCTAACGTAACAGAGCTTGAAAAAATCTTCAAGGAAGAATGGGAGAATATCCCCAAATCCAGATGTTCAAAGCTGATCAAACATACTGAAGAAGACTCAAAGCTGTAATGGCCGCCGCAGGTCCTTCTACAATGTATTGACTCAGGGGTGTGAATACTTACGTAAATGTGATATTTCTGGATTTCATTTTCAATACATTTTCACAAATGTACTAGAACATGTTTTCATAGATTTTGTGTCATTATGGGGTATTGTGTGTAGATGGGTGAGAAAAATATATATTTAATCCATTTTGATTTACTTTTGTAACACAACAAAATGTGGAATAATACGTCTAGGGTTATGAATACTTTCTGAAGGCAATATATGTGTCATTGTCCTGGCTTGGGGACTTGGAGTATTAATACTCCAAATACTCCAAGTAAAACAGGATCATGGAGTGTTAATACTCTAGTTCTTTGTTACCACTCTCACTAGTGTACTGCATACAGTGCATTCAGAAAGTATTCACACCTCTTGACTTTTTCCACATTTTGTTGTGTTACAGCCTGAATTGAAAATGAGATTTTGTGTCACTACAAACAATACCCCACATAATGTCAAAGTGGAATTATGTTTGTAGACATTTGTACACATTGATACACAGCTGAAATGTCTTGAGTCAATAGGTATTCAACCCGTTTCTTATGACAAGACTAAATAAGTTCAGGAGTAAAAATGTGCTTAACAAGTCACATAATAAGTTGCATGGACTCATTCAGTGTGCCATAACAGTATTTAACATGATTTTTTATGACTACTTTATCTCTGTACCCCACACATACAATTATCTGTAATATCTCTCAGTCAAGCAGTGAATTTCAAACAGAGATTCAACCACAAAGACCAGGGAGGTTTTCCAATGCCTCCGCACAGAAGTGCACCTACAGTATTGGTAGATGGGTAAACATAAAAAAAAGCAGACATTGTACATCCCTTTGAGCATGGTGAAGTTATTAATTACACTTTGGACAGCTGTAATCTCTGCCAAAGGTGATACTAACATTTATTGCCTCAGGGCTGTGAATACTTGTGTAAATTAAATATTTCTGTATTTCATTTTCAATACATTTGCATGTTTTAGAAAAAGTTCTAAAAACATGTTTCCACTTTGTCAATATGGGGTATTGATGGGTGAGAAATGACATCTATTTAATCAACTTTGAATTCAGGCTGTAACACGACAAAATGTGAAATAAGTCAAGGGGTATCAATACTTTCTGAAGGCACTGTACATGGGAATGCTTTTTCTACCTCATGTTCATTTCTGTACCTTTTCAAAGATATCAGAGATGTGTAAAAAAAATAATAATAATTTCACCGTGTCCGTACATGTACTCAGCCAGTGGGTGGGAGGTGGGAAGTAGTGGGATCTTTTCTAGAGAAGGGAAATGTAGTTACATCTGAGTTACCTGAGGACCAGTTTGGTGGAATGATAAAAGACACTTTGAAAATGAAGGTATCACTCATTTACCAATTAGCCAATATATTGCATCAGAGTAATAGTGTGGCTACCTTCTTTTCCTAAGCAGTAAGGATCTGCCATTAGATGTTCCATTTAGGGTCAAACTGGACGTTGAAATTCTCTCTCAATTCAATTCAAGGGGCTTTATTGGCATGGGAAACATATGTTTACATTGCTAAAGCAAGTGAAATGGAAAAATAAAAGTGAAATAGACAATAAAAAGTTAACATTAAATATTACACTCACACAAGTTCCAGAATAAAGACATTTAAAATGAAATATTATGTCTATATACAGTGTTGTAACATGTGCACATCTCTCTCTCTCTCTCTCATTAGATGTCGGAGCCAGGGTCAGGCCGGCTGCAGAGCCGGGTATTACAGCTGGTTAATGAACCAGTAAACAGGCTTCATGTATCATTATGAAATCATCTTCTCTGCCTCAGTGACTCCAAGTTCAGCCTGTGTGAGCTCAGGTTTAGATGTCAAGTGTAGAGAGGACACTTATAGGCCTATCTTTAGTGCACATGTCTGAATAAATTTCAACACTGAACCTGATTGGATAGGGTAATGATAGGAAGGTTCATATCACAGCTTTTCTCTCCTTCACCAGGTCAACCCTCCAATTCTGTTTTGACCTCTGTCCTCTCTCTCCCACCCTCTCTTTCTCTTCCTATCATCATAATCAATATACAGTGGGGGAAAAAAGTATTTGATCCCCTGCTGATTTTGTACGTTTGCCCACTTACAAAGAAATGATCAGTCTATAATTTTAATGGTAGGTTTATTTGAACAGTGAGAGACAGAATAACAACAAAAAAATCCAGAAAAACTCATGTCAAAAATGTTATAAAATGATTTGCATTTTAATGAGGGAAATAAGTATTTGACCCCTCTGCAAAACATGACTTAGTACTTGGTGGCAAAACCCTTGTTGGCAATCACAGAGGTCAGACGTTTCTTGTAGTTGGCTACCAGGTTTGCACACATCTCAGGAGGGATTTTGTCCCACTCCTCTTTGCAGATCTTCTCCAAGTCATTAAGGTTTCGAGGCTGACGTTTGGCAACTCGAACCTTCAGCTCCCTCCACAGATTTTCTATGGGATTAAGGTCTGGAGACTGGCTAGGCCACTCCAGGACCTTAATGTGCTTCTTCTTGAGCCATTCCTTTGTTGCCTTGGCCGTGTGTTTTGGGTCATTGTCATGCTGGAATACCCATCCACGACCCATTTTCAATGCCCTGGCTGAGGGAAGGAGGTTCTCACCCAAGATTTGACAGTACATAGCCCCGTCAATCGTCCCTTTGATGCGGTGAAGTTGTCCTGTCCCCATAGCAGCATAATGTTTCCACCTCCATGTTTGACGGTGGAGATGGTGTTCTTGGGGTCATAGGCAGCATTCCTCCTCCTCCAAACACGGCGAGTTGAGTTGATGCCAAAGAGCTCCATTTTGGTCTCATCTGACCACAACACTTTCACCAGTTGTCCTCTGAATCATTCAGATGTTCATTGGCAAACTTCAGACGGGCATGTATATGTATTCTTGAGCAGGGGGACCTTGCGGGCGCTGCAGGATTTCAGTCCTTCACGGCGTAGTGTGTTACCAAGTGTTTTCTTGGTGACAATGGTCCCAGCTGCCTTGAGATCATTGACAAGATCCTCCCGTGTAGTTCTGGGCTGATTCCTCACCGTTCTCCTGATCATTGCAACCCCACGAGGTGAGATCTTGCATGGAGCCCCAGGCCGAGGGATATTGACAGTTCTTTTGTGTTTCTTCCATTTGCAAATAATCGCACCAAATGTTGTCACCTTCTCACCAAGCTGCTTGGCGATGGTCTTGTAGCCCATTCCAGCCTTGTGTAGGTCTACAATCTTGTCCCTGGCATCCTTGGAGAGCTCTTTGGTCTTGGCCATGGTGGAGAGTTTGGAATCTGATTGATTGATTGCTTCTGTGGACAGGTGTCTTTTTTACAGGTAACAAGCTGCGGTTAGGAGCACTCCCTTTAAGAGTGTGCTCCTAATCTCAGCTTGTTACCTGTATAAAAGACACCTGGGAGCCAGAAATCTTTCTGATTGAGAGGGGGTCAAATACTTATTTCCCTCATTAAAATGCAAATCAATTTATAACATTTTTGACATGTGTTTTTCTCTATATTTTTGTTGTTATTCTGTCTCTCACTGTTCAAATAAACCTACCATTAAAATTATAGACTGATCCTTTCTTTATCAGTGGGCAAACGTTCAAAATCAGCAGGGGATCAAATACTTTTTCCCCCCACTGTACATACTCCCTCTCTCCCTCTGTTGACCTTTCTCTCACTTTCTCCAACCCTTCTGTCTGACTCCTAGCTGCTCACTCATTTACCCAGCATTCTCTCTCTCTCTCTCTGACAACCTCACAATAGCTGTCTTCCACACGTTCCCCTCTCTCTGTTGCTCTCTTTTATCTCTTTCCCTTCATCATAACCTTCATCAATCTTTCCAATCCCTCTTTCATCATCATCTTATTTTCCATCACCTCGCTCATCAACGAAGCAATATTTCTCTCACAGGGCCAATCTATCTCTAACTTTCAGTGTGCATCTGTGTCTATCTCCTCTCCCTCTCTCTCTCTCTCTTTTTCTTTCTCTCTCTCTCACACACACACACTCTCTTTCTGTCTTTCTCTTTCTCTCTCTCGTTCTCTGCTTCCAGTCTGTCAGTCAGTGAAAGAGCTGTCACTGAGATATCCTCTGTCTCCCCACTCCCCAGGAACAGACAGACAGACAGGCAGGCAGGGACAGTGGTGTCACGCTGAGATAAAGAATCGCCCTGACGTGAGCAGACTCCAAAACGTCCCCCTCAGCCGCCAAACTTTCTCCCCTCTCTCTCTCATGTCTCCTCTCCCCTCTCTCCCCTCTCCCCTCTCCTCTCTCCTCTCTCCCCTCTCCCCTCTCTCCTCTCTCCTTTCTGTCTCTATCATCTACAACCAAAGAGACAAAGACAAAAGAAAATGAGAGAGAGATTAGAGAGAGCGATGAAGAGAGTGGGAGAGATGGAGCTTAGGTCTTACAGTAGATACAGCGAGAGTGATTGTTTTCTAGGTTTAACCTCCTCACATCCTGTCATGATTCCATAACATACCAGACAAGGAGAGAGAGTCACTGGAGGGACAGTAGCATTACAATGGGGAAATTAAATGATACATTTCTACAGTGAAACCACACTGTCTGCATGTTAATGTCTTTCAGATTGATTTCTGTGGAGAGCGAGCCCTAGCATTCCGAAAAACAGTGCTTCTAATGAAGACCAATACGTCGAAAAGTCAATGCCTTTAACCTAGATAAATACTTTTTTTACAACTTGAAATGTGAGAGCTTTGCCTTGTCCCCCCTGAGTCGGTGGACACTGGCCAGAAACATTTACACATGTCCTTCAGGCGGTTCATTACAGGAAAGATATCACTCTCTCCCAGACCACCTCTTGAGAATTGTCCAGTTAAAAGCCTCTAGACGTTTAACTCTCCCTGTCTTTCAGCTTCGTCCTGGTGGGGGAGGCTAGTTTTACCCTGCTGCCTACAGGGCTCCACAGGGCTGAGGCTGATAGACGAGGGGGAGTTAAACTTCTTCAGTTGCCTGTGGGCCTGCGGACAGTCATGTTCCACTGCTGAGAACAAGCAGATTGGATATATTATATCTCACAGTTGGAAGACTGGAGGACACGGCACCTCACCATCTCCTGCTGCTCAACTAGAAAGAGATAAAGAGGAGAGGGGAGGGGAGGAGAGGAGGGGGTGGGAGTAGAGTAGAGTAGAGGAGAGTAGAGGAGAGGAGAGGAGAGGAGAATGGTTGTAGAGAGAGTGGTTGTAGAGACAATAGCTATAGAGAGAATGGTTGTAGAGATAGTGGTTGTAGAGAGAGTGGTTGTAGAGAGTGGTTGTAGAGTGCTTGTAGAAAGTGGTTGTAGAGTGGTTGTAGAGAGTGGTTGTAAAGTGGTTGTAGAGAGGTTGTAGAGTAATTGTAGAGAGTGGTTGTAGAGAGTGGTTGTAGAGGGGTTGTAGAATGGTTGTAGAGAGTGGTTGTAGAGTGGTCATAGAATGGTTGTAGAGTGGTTGTAGAGTGTGGTTGTAGAGTGTGGTTGTAGAGTGGTTGTAGAGTGTGGTTGTAGAGTGTGGTTGTAGAAAGGTTGTAGAAAGTGGTTGTAGAGAGTGGTTGTAGAGCGGTTGTAGAGTGGTTGTAGAGTGGTTGCAGAGTGTTGTATAAAGTGGTTGTAGAGTGTTGTAGAGAGTGGTTGTAGAAAGTGGTTGTAGAGTGTTGTAGAGAGTGGTTGTAGAGTGGTTGTAGAGTGGTTGTAGAGTGGTTGTAGAGTGGTTGTAGAGTGTTGTAGAGAGTAGTTGTAGAGTGGTTGTAGAGTGGTTGTAGAGAGTGGTTGTAGAGAGTGGTTGTAGAGTGGTTGTAGGGTGATTGTAGAGAGTGTTTGTAGAGAGTGGTTGTAGAGTGGTTGTAGAATGGTTGTAGAGAGTGGTTGTAGAGTGGTTATAGAGTGGTTGTAGAGAGTGGTTGTAGAGTGAGTGTAGAGTGTTTGTAGAGTGTTTGTAGAGTGGTTGTGGAGTGGTTGTAGAGAGTGGTTGTAGAGTGGTTATAGAAAGGTTGTAGAGAGTGGTTTAGAGAGTGGTTGTAGAGTGGTTGTAGAAAGTGGTTGTAAAGTGGTTGTAGAGTGGTTTAGAGAGTGGTTTAGAGAGTGGTTGTAGAGAGTGGTTGTAGAGTGGTTGTAGAATGGTTGTAGAGAGTGGTTGTAGAGTGGTCATAGAATGGTTGTAGAGTGTGGTTGTAGAGTGTGGTTGTAGAGTGTGGTTGTAGAAAGGTTGTAGAAAGTGGTTGTAGAGCGGTTGTAGAGTGGTTGTAGAGTGGTTGCAGAGTGTTGTATAAAGTGGTTGTAGAGTGTTGTAGAGAGTGGTTGTAGAGGGGTTGTAGAGTGGTTGTAGAGTGGTTGTAGAGAGTGGTTGTAGAGTGGTTGTAGAGAGTGGTTGTAGAGAGTGGTTGTGGAGTGGTTGTAGAGAGTGGTTGGAGAGTGATTGTAGAGTGATTGTAGAGAGTGGTTGTAGACAGTGGTTGTAGAATGGTTGTAGAGAGTGGTTATAGAGTGGTTATAGAGTGGTTGTAGAGAGTGGTTGTA
Source organism: Salmo trutta (assembly GCF_901001165.1). Classification (NCBI taxonomy): domain Eukaryota; kingdom Metazoa; phylum Chordata; class Actinopteri; order Salmoniformes; family Salmonidae; genus Salmo; species Salmo trutta. The sequence goes on along the minus strand of NC_042981.1, from coordinate 12,718,079 downwards.
GAGAGTGGTTGTATAGTGTGGTTGTAGAGTGTGGTTGTAGAGTGTGGTTGTAGAGTGGTTGTAGAGAGTGGTTGTGGAGTGGTTGTAGAGAGTGGTTGGAGAGTGATTGTAGAGTGATTGTAGAGAGTGGTTGTAGACAGTGGTTGTAGAATGGTTGTAGAGAGTGGTTATAGAGTGGTTATAGAGTGGTTGTAGAGAGTGGTTGTAAAGTGGTTGTAGAGAGGTTGTAGAGTAATTGTAGAGAGTGGTTGTAGAGAGTGGTTGTAGAGGGGTTGTAGAATGGTTGTAGAGAGTGGTTGTAGAGTGGTCATAGAATGGTTGTAGAGTGGTTGTAGAGTGTGGTTGTAGAGTGTGGTTGTAGAAAGGTTGTAGAAAGTGGTTGTAGAGAGTGGTTGTAGAGTGGTTGCAGAGTGTTGTATAAAGTGGTTGTAGAGTGTTGTAGAGAGTGGTTGTAGAAAGTGGTTGTAGAGTGTTGTAGAGAGTGGTTGTAGAGTGGTTGTAGAGTGGTTGTAGAGTGGTTGTAGAGAGTGGTTGTAGAGAGTTGTAGAGAGTAGTTGTAGAGTGGTTGTAGAGTGGTTGTAGAGAGTGGTTGTAGAGAGTGGTTGTAGAGTGGTTGTAGGGTGATTGTAGAGAGTGTTTGTAGAGAGTGGTTGTAGAGTGGTTGTAGAATGGTTGTAGAGAGTGGTTGTAGAGTGGTTATAGAGTGGTTGTAGAGAGTGGTTGTAGAGTGGGTGTAGAGTGTTTGTAGAGTGTTTGTAGAGTGGTTGTGGAGTGGTTGTAGAGAGTGGTTGTAGAGTGGTTGTAGAGAGTGGTTTAGAGAGTGATTGTAGAGTGGTTGTAGAAAGTGGTTGTAAAGTGGTTGTAGAGTGGTTTAGAGAGTGGTTTAGAGAGTGGTTGTAGAGAGTGGTTGTAGAGTGGTTGTAGAATGGTTGTAGAGAGTGGTTGTAGAGTGGTCATAGAATGGTTGTAGAGAGTGGTTGTAGAGTGTGGTTGTAGAGTGTGGTTGTAGAAAGGTTGTAGAAAGTGGTTGTAGAGCGGTTGTAGAGTGGTTGTAGAGTGGTTGCAGAGTGTTGTATAAAGTGGTTGTAGAGTGTTGTAGAGAGTGGTTGTAGAGTGGTTGTAGAGTGGTTGTAGAGTGGTTGTAGAGAGTGGTTGTAGAGTGGTTGTAGAGAGTGGTTGTAGAGAGTGGTTGTGGAGTGGTTGTAGAGAGTGGTTGGAGAGTGATTGTAGAGTGATTGTAGAGAGTGGTTGTAGACAGTGGTTGTAGAATGGTTGTAGAGAGTGGTTATAGAGTGGTTGTAGAGAGTGGTTGTAGAGAGTGGTTGTATAGTGTGGTTGTAGAGTGTGGTTGTAGAGTGTGGTTGTAGAGTGGTTGTAGAGAGTGGTTGTAGAGTGTTGTAGAGAGTGGTTGTAGAGTGGTTGTAAAGAGTGGTTGTAGAAAGTGGTTGTAGAGTGTTTGTAGAGTGGTTTTAGAGAGTGGTTGTAAAGTGGTTGTAGAGAGAGTGGTTGTAGAAAGTGGTTGTGGAGAGAGTGGTTGTAGAGAGGTTGTAGTGAGAGTGGTTGTAAAGTGGTTGAAAAAGAGAGTGGTTGTAGAGAGTGATTGTAGAGGGTTTAGAGAGTGGTTGTTGAGTGGTTTAAGAGAGTGGTTGTAGAGAGAGTAGTTGTAGAGTGGTTGTAGAGTGGTTGTAGAGAGTGGTTGTAGAGTGGTTGTAGAGAGAGTGGTTGTAGTGAGAGTGGTTGTAAAGTGGTTGTAGAGAGAGTGGTTGTAGAGAGTGGTTGTAGAGTGGTTGTAGAGAGTGGTTGTAGAGTGGTTTTAGAGAGTGGTTGTAAAGTGGTTGAAAAAGAGAGTGGTTGTAGAGAGTGGTTGTAGATTGGTTGTAGAGTGTTTAGAGAGTGGTTGTAGAGTGGTTGTAGAGAGTGGTTGTAGAGAGTGGTTGTAGAGTGGTTATAGAGTGGTTATAGAGTGGTTGTAGAGAGTGGTTGTAGAGAGTGGTTGTATAGTGTGGTTGTAGAGTGTGGTTGTAGAGTGGTTGTAGAGAGTGGTTGTGGAGTGGTTGTAGAGAGTGGTTGGAGAGTGATTGTAGAGTGATTGTAGAGAGTGGTTGTAGACAGTGGTTGTAGAATGGTTGTAGAGAGTGGTTATAGAGTGGTTATAGAGTGGTTGTAGAGAGTGGTTGTAAAGTGGTTGTAGAGAGGTTGTAGAGTAATTGTAGAGAGTGGTTGTAGAGAGTGGTTGTAGAGGGGTTGTAGAATGGTTGTAGAGAGTGGTTGTAGAGTGGTCATAGAATGGTTGTAGAGTGGTTGTAGAGTGTAGTTGTAGAGTGTGGTTGTAGAAAGGTTGTAGAAAGTGGTTGTAGAGAGTGGTTGTAGAGCGGTTGTAGAGTGGTTGTAGAGTGGTTGCAGAGTGTTGTATAAAGTGGTTGTAGAGTGTTGTAGAGAGTGGTTGTAGAAAGTGGTTGTAGAGTGTTGTAGAGAGTGGTTGTAGAGTGGTTGTAGAGTGGTTGTAGAGTGGTTGTAGAGAGTGGTTGTAGAGAGTTGTAGAGAGTAGTTGTAGAGTGGTTGTAGAGTGGTTGTAGAGAGTGGTTGTAGAGAGTGGTTGTAGAGTGGTTGTAGGGTGATTGTAGAGAGTGTTTGTAGAGAGTGGTTGTAGAGTGGTTGTAGAATGGTTGTAGAGAGTGGTTGTAGAGTGGTTATAGAGTGGTTGTAGAGAGTGGTTGTAGAGTGGGTGTAGAGTGTTTGTAGAGTGTTTGTAGAGTGGTTGTGGAGTGGTTGTAGAGAGTGGTTGTAGAGTGGTTATAGAAAGGTTGTAGAGAGTGGTTTAGAGAGTGATTGTAGAGTGGTTGTAGAGTGGTTGTAGAGAGTGGTTGTAGAGTGGTTGTAGAGAGTGGTTGTAGAGAGTGGTTGTGGAGTGGTTGTAGAGAGTGGTTGGAGAGTGATTGTAGAGTGATTGTAGAGAGTGGTTGTAGACAGTGGTTGTAGAATGGTTGTAGAGAGTGGTTATAGAGTGGTTGTAGAGAGTGGTTGTAGAGAGTGGTTGTATAGTGTGGTTGTAGAGTGTGGTTGTAGAGTGTGGTTGTAGAGTGGTTGTAGAGAGTGGTTGTAGAGTGTTGTAGAGAGTGGTTGTAGAGTGGTTGTAAAGAGTGGTTGTAGAAAGTGGTTGTAGAGTGTTTGTAGAGTGGTTTTAGAGAGTGGTTGTAAAGTGGTTGTAGAGAGAGTGGTTGTAGAAAGTGGTTGTGGAGAGAGTGGTTGTAGAGAGGTTGTAGTGAGAGTGGTTGTAAAGTGGTTGAAAAAGAGAGTGGTTGTAGAGAGTGATTGTAGAGTGTTTAGAGAGTGGTTGTTGAGTGGTTTAAGAGAGTGGTTGTAGAGAGAGTAGTTGTAGAGTGGTTGTAGAGTGGTTGTAGAGAGTGGTTGTAGAGTGGTTGTAGAGAGAGTGGTTGTAGTGAGAGTGGTTGTAAAGTGGTTGTAGAGAGAGTGGTTGTAGAGAGTGGTTGTAGAGTGGTTGTAGAGAGTGGTTGTAGAGTGGTTTTAGAGAGTGGTTGTAAAGTGGTTGAAAAAGAGAGTGGTTGTAGAGAGTGGTTGTAGATTGGTTGTAGAGTGTTTAGAGAGTGGTTGTAGAGTGGTTGTAGAGAGTGGTTGTAGAGAGTGGTTGTAGAGTGGTTATAGAGTGGTTATAGAGTGGTTGTAGAGAGTGGTTGTAGAGAGTGGTTGTATAGTGTGGTTGTAGAGTGTGGTTGTAGAGTGGTTGTAGAGAGTGGTTGTGGAGTGGTTGTAGAGAGTGGTTGGAGAGTGATTGTAGAGTGATTGTAGAGAGTGGTTGTAGACAGTGGTTGTAGAATGGTTGTAGAGAGTGGTTATAGAGTGGTTATAGAGTGGTTGTAGAGAGTGGTTGTAAAGTGGTTGTAGAGAGGTTGTAGAGTAATTGTAGAGAGTGGTTGTAGAGAGTGGTTGTAGAGGGGTTGTAGAATGGTTGTAGAGAGTGGTTGTAGAGTGGTCATAGAATGGTTGTAGAGTGGTTGTAGAGTGTGGTTGTAGAGTGTGGTTGTAGAAAGGTTGTAGAAAGTGGTTGTAGAGAGTGGTTGTAGAGCGGTTGTAGAGTGGTTGTAGAGTGGTTGCAGAGTGTTGTATAAAGTGGTTGTAGAGTGTTGTAGAGAGTGGTTGTAGAAAGTGGTTGTAGAGTGTTGTAGAGAGTGGTTGTAGAGTGGTTGTAGAGTGGTTGTAGAGTGGTTGTAGAGAGTGGTTGTAGAGAGTTGTAGAGAGTAGTTGTAGAGTGGTTGTAGAGTGGTTGTAGAGAGTGGTTGTAGAGAGTGGTTGTAGAGTGGTTGTAGGGTGATTGTAGAGAGTGTTTGTAGAGAGTGGTTGTAGAGTGGTTGTAGAATGGTTGTAGAGAGTGGTTGTAGAGTGGTTATAGAGTGGTTGTAGAGAGTGGTTGTAGAGTGGGTGTAGAGTGTTTGTAGAGTGTTTGTAGAGTGGTTGTGGAGTGGTTGTAGAGAGTGGTTGTAGAGTGGTTATAGAAAGGTTGTAGAGAGTGGTTTAGAGAGTGATTGTAGAGTGGTTGTAGAAAGTGGTTGTAAAGTGGTTGTAGAGTGGTTTAGAGAGTGGTTTAGAGAGTGGTTGTAGAGAGTGGTTGTAGAGTGGTTGTAGAATGGTTGTAGAGAGTGGTTGTAGAGTGGTCATAGAATGGTTGTAGAGAGTGGTTGTAGAGTGTGGTTGTAGAGTGTGGTTGTAGAAAGGTTGTAGAAAGTGGTTGTAGAGCGGTTGTAGAGTGGTTGTAGAGTGGTTGCAGAGTGTTGTATAAAGTGGTTGTAGAGTGTTGTAGAGAGTGGTTGTAGAGTGGTTGTAGAGTGGTTGTAGAGTGGTTGTAGAGAGTGGTTGTAGAGTGGTTGTAGAGAGTGGTTGTAGAGAGTGGTTGTGGAGTGGTTGTAGAGAGTGGTTGGAGAGTGATTGTAGAGTGATTGTAGAGAGTGGTTGTAGACAGTGGTTGTAGAATGGTTGTAGAGAGTGGTTATAGAGTGGTTGTAGAGAGTGGTTGTAGAGAGTGGTTGTATAGTGTGGTTGTAGAGTGTGGTTGTAGAGTGTGGTTGTAGAGTGGTTGTAGAGAGTGGTTGTAGAGTGTTGTAGAGAGTGGTTGTAGAGTGGTTGTAAAGAGTGGTTGTAGAAAGTGGTTGTAGAGTGTTTGTAGAGTGGTTTTAGAGAGTGGTTGTAAAGTGGTTGTAGAGAGAGTGGTTGTAGAAAGTGGTTGTGGAGAGAGTGGTTGTAGAGAGGTTGTAGTGAGAGTGGTTGTAAAGTGGTTGAAAAAGAGAGTGGTTGTAGAGAGTGATTGTAGAGTGTTTAGAGAGTGGTTGTTGAGTGGTTTAAGAGAGTGGTTGTAGAGAGAGTAGTTGTAGAGTGGTTGTAGAGTGGTTGTAGAGAGTGGTTGTAGAGTGGTTGTAGAGAGAGTGGTTGTAGTGAGAGTGGTTGTAAAGTGGTTGTAGAGAGAGTGGTTGTAGAGAGTGGTTGTAGAGTGGTTGTAGAGAGTGGTTGTAGAGTGGTTTTAGAGAGTGGTTGTAAAGTGGTTGAAAAAGAGAGTGGTTGTAGAGAGTGGTTGTAGATTGGTTGTAGAGTGTTTAGAGAGTGGTTGTAGAGTGGTTGTAGAGAGTGGTTGTAGAGAGTGGTTGTAGAGTGGTTATAGAGTGGTTTTAGAGAGTGGTTGTAAAGTGGTTTTAGAGAGAGTGGTTGTAGAGAGTGGTTGTAAAGTGGTTGTAGAGTGGTTGTAGAGTGGTTGTGGAGAGAGTGGTTGTAGAGAGGTTGTAGTGAGAGTGGTTGTAAAGTGGTTGTAGAGAGAGTGGTTGTAGAGAGAGTGGTTGTAAAGTGGTTGTAGAGAGAGTGGTTGTAGAGTGGTTGTAGAGAGTGGTTGTAGAGAGTGGTTGTAAAGTGGTTGTAGAGAGAGTGGTTGTGCGTGGTTGTATAGTGTTTGTAGAGTGGTTGTAGAGTGGCTGTAGAGAGTGGTTTTAGTGGTTGTAGAGTAGTTGTAGAGTGGTTGTAGAGTGGTTGTAGAGTGGTTGTAGAGAGAGTGGTTGTAAAGTGGTTGTAGAGAGAGTGGTTGTAGAGAGAGTGGTTGTAGAGAGTGGTTAAAGAAACAAACACAGCTGGAGTAAGATAATATAAAAAAGAGATTCAGATTTTCACACCGACTGTCTGTTATTGATGTACCTTCATCTCCCTGCAGACAACACAAGGCTAATCACTCATTACTCATTTATATCTGGGGTTTATTCATCCCTCTCTTTCATCCCACTTTCATATCTGTATTTAAAATGTCCTCTCCTCCCTCTCTCCTGTCATCATCTGTGTGTCTGGTGCTTCCTATTCCTCTCTCAGCAGGCAAAGCCTGGCTCACACACGTACATGCACACGCCCACACACACATGCACACACACGTACGCACGCACGCACACACACACACATGGCACAGCAGGGATCCTGCCACTTAAGTGGTGTACTTGTCGTGTCTCTTCATTCCATGGGTAAACAGCAGCATTTAGAACAAGTTAAAAGGTTTAGAGACCCTAATTTACAAAAAGTGGGAAGACAATTCATTATTTTTGTGGAATTTGTTATTGTAAAGGAAGGACAACTAGTTTCTCTGACTCAGGGATACAGCTCGTTAGTTAGCTAGATGTTTTGTCAGTAAGACACAGATGATGGCACCCTATTCCTTATTTAGTGCGCTACTTTTGACCTGGGCCCATGGGGCCCTATGTAGAGAATAGGGTGCCATTTGGGAGACCTCACTGTAGCGCTAAGGGGACAATCACCTGTCTGTCTCGACAAGGTGTTGTAAGGAGTGACACAGGTTGCTATGTGAACACCTTGCCAAACGTTTTACTACTTACCATGATGACCTGACTTCTTCTAACTGAACTGAGCTGTGTGTGTGTGTGTGTGTGTGTGTGTGTGTGTGTGTGTGTGTGTGTGTGTGTGTGTGTGCGTGCGTGCGTGCGTGCGTGCGTGCGTGCGTGCGTGCGTGCGTGTGTAGTGTTATCACAGTGATTTTCACAGCTTTGTTTGGAGCTAGTTCTTGGCATGTTCTCCCTCCTTTCTTCTCCCTCCATCCCTCCATCTCTCCATCCCTCTATTCCTCCAGCCCCTCCCTCTGGCATCAGTCACAAAGTCAGCCCCAGCCGTAGTGTAGCAGCCAAACAGGCATGGCCATATTAATTATCTGGCCATAAGACCATGTCCGTAAATCCTCATAAGTGACTTACCTGCCTTTTGGCTGAAACAGTTCCCTAAAACAATCCTTTTGGCTGGAACAGTTCCCTAAAACAATCCTTTTGGCTGGAACAGTTCCCTGAAACAATCCTTTTGGCTGGAACAGTTCCCTAAAACAATCATTTTGGCTGGAACAGTTCACTAAAACAATCCTTTTGGCTGGAACAGTTCCCTAAAACAATCATTTTGGCTGGAACAGTTCCCTAAAACAATCCTTTTGGCTGGAACAGTTCCCTAAAACAATCCTTTTGGCTGGAACAGTTCCCTAAAACAATCCTTTTGGCTGGAACAGTTCCCTAAAACAATCCTTTTGGCTGGAACAGTTCCCTAAAACAATCATTATGGCTGGAACCCTATTCACTTTATAGTGCACTACTTTTGACCAAAGCTGTCACACTCTGACCATAGAGAGCCCTTGGTTCTCTATGGTATAGTAGGTCAGGGCGTGACTAGGGGGTGATCTAGTATATCTATGTCTATGTTGTGTTCTAGTTTCTTTTTCTATGTTGGTGTTTTGTATGATTCCCAATTAGAGGCAGCTGATAATCGTTGTCTCTAATTGGGGATCATATTCCCACCTGTGTTTGTGGGATCTTGTTTGTGTGTAGTTGCCTGTGAGCACTGCATTTGTGTCACATTTAGTTTGCTGTTTATTGTTTTGTGCGTTTCACGAATAAAGATGTGGAACCCAGATCACGCTGCGCATTGGTCCATCTCTCCACACGATCGTGACAAAACCCTTATGGGTAGTGCACTATAACATGGAACATGGTGTCCTTTGCGATGCAACCCAGCAGCAGTCCCCTCCAGTAGCCAGAGCTCAGAGGATAATGGTAGAGTACAGAGCTCAGAAGGTAATGGTAGAGTACACAGCTCAGAAGGTAATGGTAGAGTACAGGGCTCAGAGAGTAATGGTAGAGTACAGGGCTCAGAGGGTAATCGTAGTGTACAGGGCTCAGAGGGTAATGGTAGAGTACAGAGCTCAGAGGGTAATGGTAGTGTACAGGGCTCAGAGGGTAATGGTAGAGTACAGAGCTCAGAAGGTAATGGTAGAGTACAGGGCTCAGAGGGTAATGGTAGTGTACAGGGCTCAGAGGGTAATGGTAGAGTACAGAGCTCAGAGGGTAATGGTAGTGTACAGGGCTCAGAGGGTAATGGTAGTGTACATGGCTCAGAGGGTAATGGTAGTGTACAGGGCTCAGAGGGTAATGGTAGTGTACAGGGCTCAGAGGGTAATGGTAGTGTACATGGCTCAGAGGGTAATGGTAGTGTACAGGGCTCAGAGGGTAATGGTAGAGTACAGAGCTCAGAGGGTAATGGTAGTGTACAGGGCTCAGAGGGTAATGGTAGAGTACAGAGCTCAGAGGGTAATGGTAGAGTACAGGGCTCAGAGGGTAATGGTAGAGTACAGGGCTCAGAGGGTAATGGTAGTATACAGGACTCAGAGGGTAATGGTAAAGTACAGAGCTCAGAGGGTAATGGTAGTGTACAGGGCTCAGAGGGTAATGGTAAAGTACAGAGCTCAGAGGGTAATGGTAGTATACAGGACTCAGAGGGTAATGGTAAAGTACAGGGCTGTCGTGTCTTTGGCATCATTAAAACTGAAGACTTATTTATCAAATAACTCTCTAATTATTATTACACAATTAAACTGATTAATCATGTAACTGTAATTAACTAGGAAGTTGGGGCTCCAAGGAAAATATTCAGATTACATAGTTATAATTTTCCTAATATACTGTAACTTTCAGATGTTTTAATATCTGATAAATTAGTCTTCGAATTAATGAATTATTATTTACCTCACGTTAGTCTCATTCTAAACGTCGTAAATTGTTGGTTATCTGCACGAACCCAGTCTTCACTATGAGTCATCCATACATCAATTGTCTTAAAATCATTTATTTACTAACTAGGTAATTCACAGAAATGCATAACAAACAGTAGATATGGTTACAAGGAAATGATAGGAGAATGTGCCCTAGTGGGCTAAACCAGCATGGCGGCTTGTTAGACAAAAGGGGGAGTGGGGGGGTCAGCTGAGGAGACACTACAGAGTTGAATATTATAACAATTGAAATGCTAATCCTTTGCACATGAACGCTCACTCATTCAGGAACAATTGCAATCAATATATATATATTTTTACGCTCAGTGTGTCGTCAGAATCTCTGTTGAAAAGCTTGTTTCTGTTGGAGAGTCTGTCCGCCCTCTCTCTGTCGTGGATAGTTTAGAGTGACATTCAGTCATGTCGTTATGGAATAGATCTTTCAGCGGTTGTCGGTCTTCGCGTTCAATGATACCGAATTCCTAGCTGCAGACTAGTAATTAATATCAAAGACTTCTTCTTATGCTGTCGATATCGATAGTCTAAGAGTTTAACCACGTGGTATGGTTAAAAGATTCAGCCATCTACTCAAACCTTAGCTTATACTCAGGTTTATGGTCTCTCCTCAAACCTTGGCCCTCTCGTGGTAAGCTGGTCTGCCACCTTTAGCCATCTCGTAATTGAGGTAAGCTCAGCCCGCTGATAGAAAACCCAGGTGGGGGTTTTATTCAGAACATTGAAAGGGCTGTCTCTGGACGCCAGGTCCTGTCTGTGCCCCTGGGGGCGGGCCAATGACTTAGTGAAACTTTAAACAGAAATACAATTCTCTCACATTAACATCATTACATAGCATCCCATCATCTCACAAATTGCTTCATCCTTATTCATTCATTTTATACAACCATTAGATGTAAGCCTCATAACTGAGGCTATTGTATAAACAGCGTTATGGTAATGTGGCCGTATTGTCTCTCATAAGTTTCACAAAATCGTACTAAACATACCAGTTTGTAGCTGGATTCTTCACCGATCTTTAATTCAACATAAATATTGTTCGGACCTCCAATTCTGTGAGTTGGAAGAAATCCCTTTGATCTCTCTATGAAAACTCACTCTCTCTATACTGTCTGGCCATGAGGCAGGATTCTCCTCCAGGAATTTACGACCTGAGGTCACAGCAGCCTGGGTGTAGGAGAGAAAGAGAGAGGGGGATGGTGCAGAGGGAGGGGGAATAGTGCTCGCTGTACCCAAAGAGGGCAACCATCATGACAGGGCTCAGAGGGTAATGGTAGAGTACAGGGTTTACAGGGTAATGGTAGTGAACAGGGTTTACAGGGTAATGGTAGTGTACAGGGTTTACAGGGTAATGGTAGTGTACAGGGTTTACAGGGTAATGGTAGTGTACAGGGTTTAGAGGGTAATGGTAGTGTACAGGGTTTAGAGGGTAATGGTAGTGTACAGGGTTTAGAGGGTAATGGTAGTGTACAGGACTCAGAGGGTAATGGTAGTGTACAGGGTTTAGAGGGTAATGTCATGTGAGGCCTGCACGGCTGCAACTGTCCTGGCTGAAGTCTTCTGGACCACCAAAGCTCCCCAGCCCTAAACTGGCCTCTGTCATATTGGATCTTATTTACATGGCGGCCATGACTGTTTAGTAGCAGGAGACAGAGGCCAGTGTATAGTGCTTAAAAGTTGGCTGCAGTCTTTACAACAGCTCCCACACCCTCTCACTGTAATAATAGCCACACTATCCATCTGTATTTAGCCTCACAGCAGTCTTACTGACCACAGTTCCTCTGCCTCAGTCCGTAGGAATATAATAACTATTCTATGTCATTCTATGTCTATGTCTCAGCCTCCCTCTGTCATAGCGGGACTGGCCAGCTGCAGAGCCACTGGATCAATTGTTCTCAACCGTTTTTGGTTACTGTAGTCCTAATCACGTTTTTGGCTACTATAACCCTAATCACGTTTTTGGTTAGTGTAACCCAGTCACGTTTTTGGTTACTGTAATCCTAATCACGTTTTTGGTTACTGTAATCCTAATCATGTTTTTGGTTACTGTAATCCTAATCACGTTTTTGGTTACTGTAATCCTAATCACGTTTTTGGTTACTGTAACCCTAATAACGTTTTTGGCTAATGTAATCCTAATCACGTTTTTGGTTACCGTAACCCTAATCACGTTTTTGGTTACTGTAACCCTAATAACGTTTTTGGCTACCGTAATCCTAATCACGTTTTTGGTTACCGTAACCCTAATCACGTTTTTGGTTACCGTAACCCTAATCACGTTTTTGGTTACCGTAACCCTAATCACGTTTTTGGTTACCGTAACCCTAATCACGTTTTTGGTTACCGTAACCCTAATCACGTTTTTGGTTACTTTAACCCTAATCACATTTTTGGTTACAGTAATCCTAATCACGTTTTTGGTTACTGTAACCCTAATCACGTTTTTGCTCTAACCCTCAGGTGCAACTGATCATTAGCCTATGTTCTTACAGTATGAATCTTCTTTAAGTAGCCTACCCTCTGTGGATAAACCAGGTACCCCACATAACCACTAGTTGAGAGAATGATTTCTTTTAGCTTTTACTTCTTTCATCACATACCCAGTGGGTCAGAAGTTTACATTCACTCAATTAGTATTTGGTAGCATTACCTTTAAATTGGTTAACTTGGGTCAAACATTTCGGGTAGCCTTCCACAAGCTTCCCACAATACGTTGGGTGAATTTTGGCCCATTCCTCCTGACAGAGCTGGTGTAACTGAGTCAGGTTTGTAGGCCTCCTTGCTCGCACACACTTTCTCAGTTCTGCCCACACATTTTCTTTAGAATTGAGGACAGGGCTTTGTGATGGCCACTCCAATACCTTGACTTTGTTGTCCTTAAGACATTTTGCCACAACTTTGGAAGTATGCTTGGGGTCATTGTCCATTTGGAGACCCATTTGCGACCAAGCTTTAACTTCCTGACTGATGTCTTGAGATGTTGCTTCAATATATCCACATAATTTTCTTTCCTCATGATGCCATCTATTTTTGAAGTGCACCAGTCCCTCCTGCAGCAAAGCACCCCCACAACATGATGCTGCCACCACCGTGCTTCACGGTTGGGATGGTGTTCTTCGGCTTGCAAGCGTCCCCCTTTTTCCTTCAAACATAATGATGGTCATTATGGCCAAACAGTTCTATTTTTGTTTCATCAGACCAGAGGACATTTCTCCAAAAAGTACGATCTTTGTCTCCCTGTGCAGTTGCAAACCGTAGTCTGGCATTTTCTGGTGGTTTTGGGGCAGTGGCTTCTTCCTGGCTGAGCTGCCTTTCAGGTTATGTCAATATAAGACTTGTTTTACTGTGGATATAGATACTTTTGTACCTGTTTCCTCCAGCATCTTCACAAGGTCCTTTGCTGTTATTCTGGGATGGATTTGCACTTTTTGCACCAAAGTACGTTCATCTCTAGGAGACAGAATGCGTCTCCTTCCTGAGCGGTATGACGGCTACGTGGTCCCATGGTGTTATACTTGTGTACTATTGTTTGTACAGATGAACGTGGTACCTTCAGGCGTTAGGAAATTGCTCCCAAGGATGAACCAGATGTAACGTGGGTCGTCTAATGGGGACCAAGACGCGACGTGTGACGTGCTCATAATTACTTTTATTTAACTCAAAATCAAACAAACAACAAACGACCGAAAACAGTCCCGTCAGGTGCAACATACACAAAACAGGAAACAACCACCCACAAAACACAGGAAAAACACCCCTACTAAATAGAACCTTCAATTAGAGGCAACAAGGAACAGCTGCCTCCAATTGAAGGTCAACCCAAGAAACTTAAACATAGATATAGACACACTAGAATAAACATAGAAATATACTAACATAGAACATAAACCAAAAACCCCGAAACACATAAAACAAACACCCCCTGCCACGCCCTGACCAAACTACAATAACAAATAACCCCCTTTACTGGTCAGGGCGTGACACCAGACTTGTGGAGGTCTACAATTTTGGCTGATTTCTTTTGATTTTCCCATAATGTTAAGCAAAGAGGCACTGAGTTTGAAGGTAGGCCTTGAAATACATCCAATGATGTCAATTAGCCTATCAGAAGCTTCTAAAGCCGTGACATCATTTTCTGGAATTTTCCAAGCTGTTTAAAGGCACAGTCAACTTAGTGTATATAAACTTCTGACCCACTGGAATTGTGATACAGTGAATTATAAGTGAAGTAATCTGTCTGTAAACAATTGTTGGAAAAATGACTTGTGTTATGCACACAGTAGATGTCCTAACTGACTTGCCTATACTATAGTTTGTTAACAAGACATTTGTGGAGTGGTTGAAAAATGAGTTTTAATGACTCCTTCCTAAGTGTATGTAAACTTCCGACTTCAGCTGTATGTACCCTCTGTTCACCATTGTTTTGTCGGTTGTTGTTTCGGCATTCGTGCTGCGTGTATTGTTTACTCGTTATTACGGGTCCCGTGTATTGTTGTGCACTAATTATTATGGGTCTCGTTCCGTGTGTTTATTAGAGGTTTAACCTCGCTTTTCTGTTTGGGTTCGTCCCCATGCCTTTCATGGAGTATTAATACCCCCTATTATGTATTCCTGTGCCTGTCTCCAATCATTTATACAACGTGACACAGGCTACTCGAGGCAATTGAGGTAATATGTACATGTAGGTAGAGTTAAAGTGACTATGCATAGGCAACAAGCAGAGAGCAGCAGCAGTGTAACGGGGGGGACACACAAAGCAAGTAGTCTGAGTAGCCATTTGAGCTCTCATCACTAGCTCTCATCACTACAGAGACAGGGTTTATCATAGGGCAGTTTTTATATGCTAGCTACAAAAGAGAACAGGCCTCAGATTAGCGTTTCAATGGCAGGATGAATGGGCTGGATCATAGAAAAGGAAGAGATGTAGAGATGCTGTGTTCTCTACTGCCCATCTGTTTCCTCTCTCTCTCTCTCTCTCTCTCTCTCTCTCTCTCTCTCTATAGAAATAGTACTCTAGCTAGCATAATGAATAAGACAGACATAGATCTATGTAGCTAACGCAAACAGATTGTTTTTTGTTCAATAACGTAATTCAGCAGCATGAAGCTACTTTTTTCTGCCACAATCATTGATGTCATGTCCTCGTGTGTAATAACAGCAGAGAGCACCTACAGTTTACATCTTTCCCATATGATAACAAGTAATGTTCTTTCTTATTTTAAATAGGAGTGGAAATATATGTTTTTTGTAATCCAATCGAGCTTAGTGCTGTTCAATGTGTTTGTCTCCTGTCCAGCCTGTCCAGAGTTCATATACTGAATTAAATGTAACACACTACTTCAGACTTCACTTAAGACTTAAATATGTTTTTAGTCTAGCACAGTCCAATCCAAATTACTGTTCCAACTTCCATGTGTTTTTGCTCAGCTAGCCAGCTTAGTTCCAGTTAGCCATGATGGCTCCACAGTTTAACAGATGACAGTTCAATCCAGTGTTGGATGTGTTTCCAGTCAGCCATGATGGCTCCACAGTTTAACAGATGACAGTCCAATCCAGTGTTGGATGTGTTTCCAGTCAGCCATGATGGCTCCACAGTTTAACAGATGACAGTCCAATCCAGTGTTGGATGTGTTTCCAGTCAGCCATGATGGCTCCACAGGGACCGGTAGCTCATGTTTCTGTTGCCAAACCTAATTAAAAGCCTGATATGATTATTGGAAGAGTCCTGCTGGTCCTGCAGATCATATCTGCTTCTGTCTGATTGTATCTTCTCCCTAGGGCCTTGTCTGGCCCACCAACCAACTACTTGAGCCTCATTCTCCCTATTACACTTGGTTGCGTCCCAAATGGCACCCTATTCCCTACATAGGGCCCCATGGGGCCAGGTCAAAAGTAGTGCACTCTATAGGGTTCCATTTGGGATGCATTCTGGGAGGATAGAGGAGGATAGGAAAGTATTGATCCCTGTTTGATCAGGTGTTAAGACAAGCACAATCACTGGTTGTGTCCCAAATCTGTCTTGCCTACTACTTATTAAAACTGCATGCTGTGTACTAATCGTACTACACACTATTTTAGAAAGTACTGTTTAGTAAAATAAAATAAACATCAACATACTTGGCATGTATCCATACTGAGAATGCATAATCTAATACACAATTGTGTTGATTTGCGCAATTGGTTCATTTTGGTAATTTTTTTTAGGTCGTCATCTTTATTTACGTTTTAGTCATTTAGCAGACGCTCTTATCCAGAACGACTTACAGTAGTGAACGCATACATTTCATTTTTCTTTACTGGCCCCCTGCGGGAATCAAACCCACAACCCTGGTGTTGCACACACCATGCTCCACCAACTGAGCCACAGGGAGGGCCATTATTGCAAAAATAAGTACAAATACACTCAACTTTAAGCTGCATACTCATTTGACAGAGGTAATAGAATACCACAGTATGTCATAATACCCATAAAACCTAGCAGTCAAACAGGGAAATTGTTTCAATCGTTTTTCCACCATTCATTTTTCCCTAGGACAAGGTGACTTTTATAATTTTATTCGCCTGTATTTACCCCCCCAAAATGAAATGCTAATTAGCTGCTATGAGAAAGAGCTACAAATGCCATGATGATCTAGACGAGACTGCCAAATCGAGGCAAAGGTAAGAATCTCTGGATTATCTATCTAATGTTAGCTAAATGTACATTTACATTTTAGTCATTTAGCAGACACTCTTATCCAGAGCAACTTGAAGTAGTGAATACAGACATTTCATTTCATGCATTTTTTTTTGTACTGGCCCCCCATGGGAATCAAACCCACAACCCTGGTGTTGCAAACACCATGGTCTACCAACTGAGCCACAGGGAAGGCCAAATGTAACAATGAATAAATTGGCTACATTTCTTTAAATGGAAAATTCTGTGAACTGTCTTGTGCAGGCTTTAAATTGACACAATACCTGTTAGCAAAGGTGTTAGCTAGGGATGATGTGCAGGAGCTTGCAGGGATTTGTAGTTTTGCATGATGTCTACTTTGATGCTAATTAGCATTTTTGAATCTCAGAGTAAATAGAGCTGAATATATTGATAAAAGTCACCTTGTCCGAGAGAGATTTACATGGTTATCAAAACAACATGCCAGGGTAAGCCTACACGAAACACAGCCCTTACTTTAAATGTTTCTAAAATCCCCAATGGGAAAAATGA
This sequence comes from Salmo trutta, assembly GCF_901001165.1. Lineage (NCBI taxonomy): Eukaryota > Metazoa > Chordata > Actinopteri > Salmoniformes > Salmonidae > Salmo > Salmo trutta. The sequence continues at coordinate 12,701,778 of NC_042981.1, read as the reverse complement.
ATGGTGGAAAAACGATTGGAACCATTTCCCTGTTTGACCGCTAGGTTTTATGGTTATTATGACACCTCCACTCTGGGGCTCTATGAACTGTCCATTGTTTGCGAAAACAGGACCACGTTTAAAAAAACAAGTGGTTCTGAGTTTATGTAAATATTACACAGGTAAGCTAACAGTTACAGAAGTCAGGAATGCAGACATGCTCTATAGACCTCTATATATCTGTATGAGTGACTGTGTCCAACACACCACCCCCTGTTGTTATGTTGGGTACCTACTGACCTAAAAAGATGTTATGAAATATATTCATTTTCAATGGCATGTATTGGTAAAATAAAGAGTTAAGGAAATACAGGCAGCACCACATTACTACAAGGCAAAACAGCTCACTCAATGAAGCCTGATTGTGAGTATAAAAGCAAAGTTTGCTTTCGTATAATAAAAAAAAAGCTTGAAAAAGTAGTGGAATGGGGTAATGTCTTAGTGTGGGGTGGGCAATACATTACCTTGTATGAGGTACAAATCACATTATTGTGGGAGCACCTAAGCAACCTGCCTACGCATTGTTGGAAGTACAATAGACCGACATAGCTAATGTAGTAGGTGAAAGCAGTGTGCTGGAAAACCTTGGTAGAGCATGGGTGAAGTAGGCATTGTGGTGCTCAAGTGAATTTTCTTTATTTCTCGGCTTCAGACCAATGCCTACTTCTCGCTTAACTTTTTTTATTTCCATGTTTATTTCACTGGAAGGTGATTATACAACATTATAATACAGTAAAACACAGCTATAAAAGTAAAGTAAAAGTTCACAATAATGACAAAATAAATAATAAAGTTATTTGTGTTTATATAATATTAACAGCAGATTTTTCAGAGGGAAGCGAAAAACCAGAAACCCATTTAAGCCAATATGGAATAAACTGGAAATGAAATCCCTGATCTCTTTTATCAAGACAATCGAGAAAGCACCTAGAAAATACACAAAATAATGAACATGTACACATTAACTATTTAAAAGAAAATGTACTTTAAGGTTTGCTGAAGAAAGGCCTAGTACTACATTACCTGTAAACAATAGTGAGTTATTACAAAATATATAATTTACAATTAAACGTACATTCATCAGATATAGTCAACTTTGTACATACAATTCAGGGATGGCCACAATTGCTCTTGAAGAGCTACACAGCTTTCTTGTTCAAGCCCAGTTCTGCCAAACCTGATATTACCTTTCAAGGTCTCGATGAACAGCTGATGTCTTGATGAACAGCTGAGTAGAATCAGTTGTGGTAGCACTGGGCTTGAATAACAAAGCCTACATAACCACGAGGCTTGTCAATAACACCTGATACAAACACTGTGACAGATGACAAACTGCTGAGAAACACCTGTAAAATACAAGGTCATTAGACAAGTACAAAACTATTTAAAGAATACAAATTTACAAATCTGACATTGGATAGGTGATCTAAATGCTTCAGCTCCCAATGTTCTTAGTAATGCTGTACACAGCTGTCCAACTCCTCTAAAATAGCACACATTCCAACATTTACAGTATACATGGCAGTATAAATATGAAAACAGATGGGAGTACTCACAGATCTGTAACAGAACATGTGCTACTGATAGTGTGCGATGTACTGTGTGCATATGAATAAATGTAAGTCGTTTGTCAGCTCAACATGGGCCAGCTTTACAAATTTCTTAGCTTCTCAACTGACAAAAAGAAGCATCTGAAAAGGAGAAACGTTTACAAACTGTGCAACTTATCGCATGCATTTGTACTGTAGGGATGGTGTGCATCTGACAGATGATGGCAGCGACATCTTCCTTGAGAGTTTCAGAGCTGGTCTCTCTACCGTTGTCTTCTCCGTAGCAAGATGAGCTCACTAGTACTAGTACACGTCACACTCACTGTCCCTTGCCACTTAACAGTGCCCAACGAACCCAAAGGCTCTTTTAAGAGACACCTAATAAATGAAAATAAGCGTTCCGGTGTGTTTGTCGGTGAAGGGAGGGGGTTGTCAAAAACTACGTACTTTGAAAGAGAATGTTCAAAATATCCCCTCTGGAAGACAAACCCAGGACCTTCAAATCCCAGGGCGGTGATGCTAACCGTTACGCTATGAACCCTGTTATATATACGTCAGCTTGACACTCTCTTTAAATGGACAGTCTGGTGATGACAGCACGCGTTGGTTTTGTTCCTTCACTCAGTACTGACAGAACATTTATTTATCTTGCTTGGTACATTTATTTTGTCTAAAACGGTTGATGTATTGAAAACAGTAACATTTTATCACGTAGCTAACCAAGTTAGCAAGCATGGCATTTTCTTTGATTGCGCACAGCAAGCAATGATCATTATGATGTTGTTGTTCTTTTAACAGTATGCTTCTTGTGCAACCCGCACCCGTTGCCAATTTTTACTTATGGATGTCGACTTCAGGTTTTCGGGAACACATTGAAAAGTAACACTGTGTGGATCAGTCAGCGCACATTTGGATTATAATGACAAGAAGAAAATAGCATTGACAGAGGAGGGAGCGTGCTGAATTAATGCTATAGGTAAGGGTTAGAATTAGCTCTGAATCTTCTAACAGCGACACGTCTGTTCTGGTGTGTGCATATAAACTCAGCAAAAAAAGAAACGTCCTCTCACTGTCAGCTGCGTTTATTTTCAGCAAACTTAACATGTGTAAATATTTGTATGAACATAACAAGATACAACAACTGAGACATAAACTGAACAAGTTCCACAGACATGTGACTATCAGAAATTGAATAATGTGTTGCTGAACAAAGGGGGGTCAAAATCAAAATTAACAGTCAGTATCTGGTGTGGCCACCAGCTGCATTAAGTACTGCAGTGCATCTCCTCCTCATGAACTGCACCAGATTTGCCAGTTCTTGCTGTGAGATGTTACACTACTCTTCCACCAAGGCACCTGCAAGTTCCCTTACATTTCTGGGGGGAATGGCCCTAGCTCTCACCCTCTGATCCAACAGGTCCCAGACGTGCTCAATGGGATTGAGACCCGGGCTCTTTGCTGGCCATGGCAGAACATTGACATTCCTGGCTTGCAGGAAATCATGCACAGAACGAGCAGTATGGCTGGTGGGATTGTCATGCCGGAGGGTCATGTCAGGATGAGCCTGCAGGAAGAGTACCACATGAGGGAGGAGGATGTCTTCCCTGTACACCTACTGGAGAGCTCTTCTTTGTCTACACCTATACAGCATCATTCACACCCTCTTAAGCCTTAGACCCACCCATTTCTTTAAGGATTCACATGTAAGGCCAAGTGCTAAACAGAGTGAGCTAAACAATGAACCATGATCCCAACCCATACAAACTGATTGTCATAGCTAGCCACAATGCATGAATCTGCAGGTAGCTAAAGCTAACCAACTAGGTTCAATGTTATGTTAGCTAGCGAGTTAACATTAGGCTATAACTAGCAATGAAAATGGTTTTCTGAAATACAAATAATATTACTACACAGATCATACACGTAATGTTAGCCAGCGAGCCGGCCACCTAACGTTAGCTAGCTAGCTAACTGTACATTTTTAACTTGCAATGAAAATGACTTGCTGACAAAATTAGAAGCATATATCTGAAAATGTAGCTAAACTCTTACACGTATACATGGATGATCACTTCTCCCTCATTGAAATGGATGCCATGGTTGCCCTTAGTTTAAGACAGGTGTTTTATACAACAGCCTTCTGTGTTCTCTTTTCGACTCCTTCCACATTTGCAATCAAACTCTGCTTCCATCGGGCATTCCACTGATTTCAAAACTCGGTCAACTTTTTCTGTGCTATTTTTTCCACATCACTGTGGAAAAACATCAATGTTTAACCTAAATCAGGAATTTCCTCATTGTCTGATTTATTTTCAGAGTCAGAGAAAGTCAGAATGGCACGATTGTCCTCCAGACAGTAGTCCATCACAACTTTTTCCCACAGATCTTTGTCAATAGCACCTATTAAATTCAGGGCAGCAATGTTGAGAGCAGTAGCAATACTTTTGCAGTTTTCCATCATATCTTTCAAAAAAGCTACGGTAGAAAAGATTATCTTCTGAGCAGCTCAAGTTATAGACTGAAGCATGCTACATGGCAGACCAATGGAAACTCATCTCTCGGCATGTCCAGCCCATCCATTATCTCAGCCAATAAGAACGTACTGCCACAACGCGTAATATTTTACCGTGAGCACTACAGCAGAAGTGAACTCCTTCCTCCTCTACTCTTTTGACTGCATGAGGCTACAATACATTGAGTTTCCTTGGGAAGATATGAAGCGCTGGGGAAGCTGAAGCAACATGTAGGCTATTGCATGATTGTATTTATGGAATGTTTAAAAAAAAGTAAAACAATGTTGTGTAAGTTAACTATTGCATGATTGTGTTCATGAGTCTGTTATTACATGTGTATGTTAACTGCTTTTCATTAAATCATGAATGGCTACAAATATTGTATACTGTACACATATTTCATATGGCCAGAATAGTGTATATACTGTATAGTCTACAGAAATTGATTCAGTTATGGCCTAAATTAAATGTGTTCATGTGTGGCAGAATATTGTATTGACTTAAATAAAATACTCATAAACAGAAACAGGCAGTTGTCTTTACAGCTGGCTTCACAGTTTCCTTGCCAAATAGGCCTAACAGGAAACTGTCATGCCCTAATCCGTTTCAACTGTCCTTGTGCTTGTCTACACACCCTCCAGGTGTTGCTCATCATTCCCGGTGTATTTATCCCTGTGTTTTCTGTTTCTCTGTGCCAGTTCGTCTTGTTTGCCAAGTCAACCAGCGTTTATCTCCTAGCTCCTATTTTTCCTAGTCTCTGTTTTTCCTAGTCCTACTGGTTTTAACCATTGCCTGTCCTGACACCGAACCCGCCTGCCTGACCATTCTTCCTGCCCTGACCTCGAGCCTGCCTAACGCCCTGTACTGTTTGGACTCTGACCTGGTTTATGAACTCTCGCCTGTACCTTGTACGCCTTTTGCCTACCCCTTGTGTTATAATAAATATCGGAGCTCAACCATCTGCCTCCTATGTCTGCATATGGGTCTCGCCTTGTGCCCTTATAGAAACTTGACATGTCTCGACAACATTGAGTGCATGAGCGGGTCTGTGCACTGCGTAGTACCTTCCACAAAAATATTTGCACTACAAAAAAACACATAAGCCAGCCAATCATGGGAAGTGGGAAGGCTCCTGCCTTTTTCCATGGCTAAACCAACTAGGCTTGTAATTTAACGATTTGATTCACATTTACAGATGCGATACAAGTTTGTTATTAAGGCACATGAAAGTTCACATGTTCCAGAAGGAATTCCTGCCAAAAAAACACATTTTGATTAAAAAATATTTTTTTACGTTCAAATACCTCTCCTGTGAAGTAGTGACATGCGACATATGCCTATCTTCTTAAAACGGGGGAGCAGGAGTAGATGTTACAGTCCAAATGGATCTAAGTCTAATGCTCACTTTATGGACGCTGTAACTCGTTTTAATCTGATGTCTAGAATTTGAGCTAGGTTTGGGTAAAAAATTGTCTGATGACCCTAGTGCTAACAACCCTGTCAAAAATATGATATAATGATTGTTGGTAACAGCTGGACGGATCATGACAACCGGTGGGGAGTGTGTTGTGTACCACCAATCAAGTTGATTTGCGAATTTTCATCGACATTGGTGTCATATTGGCTTACATATGATGGTAGGGAAATTTTAATTTAACATTGAGCTTCAACCAATGCATACTATAGTCACGCCAAACGGCACGATTATAATCATTCCACTCATGTTTGACATATGACAAGAAGTGGCAAGGAGTGGAATGAAAGCACAAACAGGTCTCGTGCCCAGGCTAACATTCTACATCACTGACCACCTAATGAGGGCAAGCGTTGTTTGTGGAAAGATTTCTCAAGTAGCATGATTAAGTAATTAACAGCTCAGATAGGGCTTCACTACAGACTGTCCTCCTATGCCAGACAGTGTATAATTTACCATCTAAATATTTTTTTAGAGCGGTAGAATTTAGAGTTATGTACTCATCAAAAATGTATGAATATCTGAGGTGTAACGTAGAATGCAAATCATTCCTAATGTAAACAGTTTAAGGAACGATGTTTGTGTAGAGAAGCTGTCTAGTTGGTTCTTCATTTGCATGGCCTGTTTATGTGGATGCCTTCAGAAGTGGAAATACTGTAGTATCTTAAATAAACTGGCTGGTGATTTTTAAAATCAAATAGCATGGATGCGTTATCACAGATGAGACTACACAAACACACACACACACACACACACACACACACACACACACACACGTTTTCTTGTTCTAGTTTGTTGATGAAGAAAACTCCATATGCAATGGTATGGGCTGCTACTGTACCTTCACTGTACACGTCATTTCCTGTTGAACGCGGAATGAGATAGAGCTCGGTTTGTTGTTTTGGAAAGTTTTTAAATTCTATTGAAAAGATTCTTAGTAGCTAGCTACCTTTTGAGTTTGGATCCCGCAATGTTTTTATTAATTTATTTATTTCACCTTTATTTAACCAGGTAGGCAAAATGAGAACAAGTTCTCATTTACAATTGCAACCTGGCCAAGATAAAGCAAAAACAACACAGAGTTACACATGGAGTAAAACAAACATACAGTCAATAATACAGTAGAAAAATAAGTCTATATACAAAGTGAGCAAATGAGGTGAGATAAGGGAGGTAAAGGTAAAAAAAGGCCATGGTGGCGAAGTAAATACAATATAGCAAGTAAAACACTGGAATGGTAGATTTGCAGTGGAAGAAAGTACAAAGTAGAAATAGAAATAATGGGGTGCAAAGGAGCAAAATAAATAAATAAATAAATACAGTAGGGGAAGAGGTAGTTGCTTGGGCTAAATTATAGATGGGCTATGTACAGGTGCAGTAATCTGTGAGCTGCTCTGACAGCTGGAGCTTAAAGCTAGTGAGGGAGATAAGTGTTTCCAGTTTTAGAGATTTTTGTAGTTCGTTCCAGTCATTGGCAGCAGAGAACTGGAAGGACAGGTGGCAGAAGGAGGAATTGGCTTTGGGGGTGACCAGAGAGATATACCTGCTGGAGCGCGTGCTACAGGTGGGTGCTGCTATGGTTACCAGTGAGTGGAGATAAGGGGGGGGGACTTTACCTAGCAGGATCTTGTAGATGACCTGGAGCCAGTGGGTTTGGCGATGAGTATGAAGCGAGGGCCAGCCAACGAGAGTGTACAGGTCGCAGTGGTGGATAGTATATGGGGCTTTGGTGACAAAATGGATGGCACTGTGATAGACTACATCCAATTTATTGAGTAGGGTATTGGAGGCAATTTTGTAAATGACATCGCCGAAGTCGAGGATCGATAGTATGGTCAGTTTTACGAGGGTATGTTTGGCAGCATGAGTGAAGGTTGCTTTATTGTGAAATAGGAAGCCAATTCTAGATTTAACTTTGGATTGGAGATGTTTGATGTGAGTCTAGGAGGAAAGCTTACAGTCTAACCAGACACCTAGGTATTTGTAGTTGTCCACATATTCTAAGTCAGAACCATCCAGAGTAGTGATGCTGGACAGGCGGGCAGGTGCAGGCAGCGATCGGTTGAAGAGCATGCATTTAGATTTACTTGTATTTAAGAGCAGTTGGAGGCCACGGGAAGGAGAGTTGTATGGCATTGAAGCTCATCTGGAGGGTAGTTAACACAGTGTCCAAAGAAGGGCCAGAAGTATACAGATTGGTGTCGTCTGCGTAGAGGTGGATCAGAGACTCACCAGCAGCAAGAGTGACATAATTGATGTATACAGACAAAAGAGTTGGCCCAAGAATTTAACCCTGTGGCACCCCCATAGAGACTGCCAGTGGCCCGGACAACAGGCCATCCGATTTGACACATTGAACTCTATCAGAGAAGTAGTTGGTGAACCAGGCGAGGCAATCATTGAGAAACCAAGGCTATTGAGTCTGCCGATAAGGATGTGGTGATTGACAGAGTCGAAAGCCTTGGCCAGGTCAATGAATACGGCAGCACAGTATTGTTTCTTATCGATGGCGGTTATGATATCATTTAGGACCTTGAGCGTGGCTGAGGTGCACCCATGACCAGCTCTAAAACCAGATTGCATAGCGGAGAAGGTGCGGTGGGATTCGAAATGGTCGGTAATCTGTTTGTTGACTTGGCTTTCGAAGACCTTAAAAGGCAGGGTAGGATAGATATAGGTCTGTAGCAGTTTGGGTCAAGAGTGTCCCCTCCTTTGAAGAGGGGGATGACAGCTGCTGCTTTCCAATCTTTTGGAATCTCAGACGACACAAAAGAGAGGTTGAACAGGCTAGTAATAGGGTTGCAACAATTTCGGCAGATAATTTTAGAAAGAGAGGGTCCAGATTGTCTAGCTGATTTGTAGGGATCCAGATTTTGTTGCTCTTTCAGAACATCAGCTGACTGGATTTGGGAGAAGGAGAAATGGGGAAGGCTTGGGCGAGTAGCTATGGGGGGTGCCGTGCTGTTGACTGCGGTAGGGGTAGCCAGGAGGAAAGCATGGCCAGCCGTAGAAAAATGCTTGTTGAAATTCTCAATTATAGTGGATTTATCAGAGGTGACAGAGTTTCCTATCCTCAGTGCAGTGGGCAGCTGGGAGGAGGTGTTCTTATTCTCCGTGGACTTTACAGTGTCCCAGAACCTTTTTGAGTTTGTGTTGCAGGGAACAAATTTCTGCTTGAAAAAGATAGCCTTGGCTTTTCTAACTGCCTGTGTATATTGGTTTCTAATTTCCCTGAAAAGTTGCAAATCACGGGGGCTGTTCGATGCTTATGCAGAACGCCACAGGATGTTTTTGTGTTGGTTAAGGGCAGTCAGGTCTGGAGAGAATCAAGGGCTATATCTGTTCCTGGTTCTACATTTCTTGAATGGGGCATGCTTATTTAAGATGGTGAGGAAGGCATTAAAAAAAATAACCAGGCATCCTCTACTGACAGGATGAGGTCAATATCCTTCCAGGATACCCGGGCCAGGTCAATTAGAAAGGCTTGCTCACTGAAATGTTTCAGGGAGCGTTTGACAGTGATGAGTGGAGGTCGTTTGACCGCTGACCCATTACGGATGCAGGCAATGAGGCAGTGATTGCTGAGATCTTGGTTGAAAACAGCAGAGGTGTATTTAGAGGGCACGTTGGTTAGGATGATATCTATGAGGGTGCCCGTGTTTATGGCTTTGGGGTGGTTCCTGGTAGGTTCATTGATCATTTGTTTTAGATTGAGTGCATCAAGCTTAGATTGTAGGATGGCTGGGGTGTTAAGCATGTCCCAGTTTAGGTCACCTAGCAGCACGAGCTCTGAAGATAGGTGGGGGGCAATCAGTTCACATATGGTGTCCAGAGCACAGCTGGGGGCAGAGGGTGGTCTATAGCAGGCGGCAACGGTGAGAGACTTGTTTTTTGAGAGATGGATTTTTAAAAGTAGAAGTTCAAATTGTTTGGGTACAGACCTGGATAGTAGGACAGAACTCTGCAGGCTATCTCTGCAGTAGATTGCAACACCGCCCCATTTGGCCGTTCTATCTTGTCTGAAAATGTTGTAGTTAGGGATAAAGATTTCAGAGTTTTTGGTGGACTTCCTAAGCCAGGATTGAGACACAGCTAGGACATCCGGTTTGGCAGAGTGTGCGAAAGCAGTGACTAAAACAAACTTAGGGCTTCTAATGTTAACATGCATGAAACCAAGGCTATTACGCTGTGGTCGGCATCAGTTGATGGGACTGCTACTATCTGTCGTGCTTGTGGCTGTCTACATCCCTGCTGTTTGTTGTTGTTTTCAATCTTCCCTGCAACCTGCCCTGTCTGAAACTGCGAGGAGTAAGAGCGATGTAACCAACATTGCTACCATGACAAGGACCAAAGCCTGCAGGAGTACCATTGAGGAAAGTGGTGTCTCTCTATCACAGGTGAAGGATCTTTTAAACAAACAAAAATAGTTTTACGAGCAGTTATTAGAAACAAGAAAATAGCTTCAAGTGTTTTGTCCAAATACTGGTGGAGTCAACTAATAAAAAAAATGGATGACCTGACCATAGAGGTCCAGGACCTGAAGAACAGTTTGCAGTTCTCCCAGGGTCAACTCGATGAGTTGAAATAGGAGAACGGCAAGATGACAGCAATCTGTAAGTCATTGAGAGAGGACATCAGTTATGTATGTGAATCCATGATAACAATGACGGAGAAATCAGATTATCTCCAGGGACAATCAAGGCAGAACAACATGGTCGTGGACGGAATTGCAGAATCTCCACAAGACCTGGACAGAGTCTGAGGACAAAGTGAGGGAAATTATCTTGGAGAAACTGAAGATGGACCACAGGAAGATTGAGGTGGAAAACGCACACAGGCCTAGGCTGATAGTGGCCAAGTTCCTAAGGTTCAAGGACAAGGTAGCTGTTCTGGAAAGAGCAAAGAACTTGAGAGAAACATGTATCTTCCTCAACGTGGACTATCCTGAAGCTGTGCGCCAGAAGAGGAAAGATCCTATCCCACCCATGAAAGCTTCCAGAGTGTGTAGGGACATTGCTTACATCCGCTATGACAGGCTTATTGTCCACCCTCCCTCCCAAAAGCCTGAAAGGGATGAGAGAGCCAAGCCTATGGGTTCGTAGCTTCAACGTCAACTGATTAATGGACTGCTGAATGTATTTTATTTTTTAATGTTTTGTTTGCTGTTTTCCATATTATGTCTATCTCTGATAAGCTACCGAGGAAAGGGATGAAAACAGCCATTTCTGTACTCTCTTAGTTATTAATAGTTTGATAACACAGCAGTAGCAATACAAGGATATAACATCTATAGAAGAGACATAAATGCTTATGGGGGAGGTGTTGCTGTATATATTCAGACCCATATCCCTGTAATGCTTAGAGAAGATCTTATGTCATGTGTTATTGAAGTGTTGTGGTTGCAGGTTTACTTGGCATATCAAAACCTTTTTCTTTTGGGGTGTTATTATAGGTCACCAAGTGCTAACAGTAAGTATCTAAATAATATGTGTGAAATGCTTGTGAGGTCTACTTTCTTGGGGACCTGAATATTGACTGGTTTTCAACAAGCTGTCCGCTCAAGAGGATGGTTCTCACTGTAACCAGCGCCTGTAATCTGGTTCAGGTTATTAATCAACCTACAAGGGTGTTTACAAACACTACAGGAACAAGGTCATCCACATGTATCAATCACATTTTTACTAATACTGTAGAACTTTGTTCTGAAGCTGTATCCGTACCCATTGGATGCAGTGATAACAATATAGTGGCTATATCCAGGAAAGCCAAAGTTCCAACAGCTGGGCCTAAAATAGTGTAAAGAGATCATACAAAAGATTTTGCTGTGACTCTTATGTGGATGATGTTAAAAATATTTGTTGGTCTGATGTGATTAATAAGGAGCATCCAGACGGTGCACTTGATGCATTTATGAAATTGCTTCTTCCAATTATTGATAAACATGCACCTGTTAAGAAACTGAATGTTAGTACTGTTAAGGCTCCGTGGATTGATGAGGAATTTAAAAACTGTATGGTTGAAAGAGATTAAGAAAAAGGAGTGGCTAAAAGACCCAAATCCAGAACAAATTCAAGAAAGTGAACAGTATTATATAGAGCCATTATTGCATGGAACTCCCGTCCATCTCATATTGCTCAAATGTACAGCAAACCTGGTTTATGTCATGTTTCATGTTTTGTGTGGACCCCGGGAAGAGTAGCTGCTACTTTCGCAACAGCTAATGGGGATCCTAATAAAATACCACATACCAATACCTCAGTGCACTGCTCTGCACTGCACCGCCACAACCTCTCGCTGGTCCCCATGTGTTCTGCCATTTTAATTCAACTGTTGATTTAAAGCCTCAGCTTAACAGCCCTCGTGCATGCATGCTTTCATTTGTGTCTGTGTGATGCCTTTCTTATTATGTTTGCATGTCTGAGTGACCATTCTTTAATGTCAAATCAAAATCAAATAAATGTTGTTTGTCACAAGCTTCATAAACAACAGGTGTAGACTAACAGTGAAACGATTACTTATGGGCCCTTCCCAACAATGCAGAGAGAAATATTTAGAAATAACAGAAAATAATAACACAAGGAATAAATACATAATGAGTAACGATAACTTAGCTATCTATATACACGTGTACCAGTACCGAGTTGATGTGCAGGGGTATGAGGTAATTGAAGTATATACTGTATGTACATATAGGTAGGGATAAAGTGACTAGGCAACAAGATAGATAATAAACAGTAGCAGCAGTGTATGTGAGTCAAAAGAGTTATTGCAAAAAGGCTCAATGCAGACAGTCTGGACAGTCTGGGTAGTATTTGTTAACTAATTAACTAACAATTTAGCAGTCTTATGGCTTGAGGGTAGAAGCTGCTCAGGGTCCTGTTGGTTCCAGATTTGGTGCATCGGTACCGCTTGCTGTGTGGTAGCAAAGAGAACAGTCTACAACTTGTGTATCTGGAGTTTGGCAATTTTTAGGGCCTTCCTCTGACACAGCCTGGTATAGAGGTCCTGGAAGGCAGGGAGCTCGGCTCCAATGATGTACTGGACCATACACACTACCATCTGTAGTGCCTTGCAGTCAGATGCCAAGCAGTTGCCATACCAAACGGTGATGCAGCCAGTCAAGATGGTCTCAATGGTGCAGCTGTAATATTTTTGAGGATCTGAGGGCCCATGACAACTCTTTTCAGTCTCCTGATGGGGAATCGGCTTTGTCGTGCCTTATTCACGACTGTGTCGGTGTGTGTGGACCATGATAATTCCTTAGTGATGTGGACACTGAGGAACATGAAGCTCTCGACCCGCTCCACTACATCCCCGTCGTTTCCTGTAGTTCACCATCAGCTCCTTTGTCTTGCTGACTTTAAGGTCTAAATGAAATCAAATCAAATGTATTTATATAGCCCTTCTTACATCAGCTGATATCTCAAAGTGCTGTACAGAAACACAGCCTAGAAACGCAGCCTAAAACCCCAAACAGCAAGCAATGCAGGTGTAGAAGCACGGTGGCTAGGAAAAACTCCCTAGAAAGGCCAAAACCTAGGAAGAAACCTAGAGAGGAACCAGGCTATGAGGGGTGGCCAGTCCTCTTCTGGAGATTATAACAGAACATGGCCAAGATGTTCAAATGTTCATAAATGACCAGCATGGTCAAATAATAATAATCTCAGTAGTTGTCGAGGGTGTAACAAGTCAGCACCTCAAGAGTAAATGTCAGTTAGCTTTTCATAGCCGATCATTGAGAGTATCTCTACCGCTCCTGCTGTCTCTAGAGAGTTGAAAACAGCAGGTCTGGGACAGGTAGCACGTCCGGTGAACAGGTCAGGGTTCCATAGCAGAGGCAGAACAGTTGAAACTGGAGCAGCAGCATGGCCAGGTGGACTGGGGACAGCAAGGAGTCATCATGCCAGGTAGTCCTGAGGCATGGTACTAGGGCTCAGGTCCTCCAAGAGAGAGAAAGAAAGAAAGAGAAAGAAAGAGAGAATTAGAGAGAGCATACTTAAATTCACACAGGACACCGGATAACAGAAGAAATACTCCAGATATAACAGACTGACCCTAGCCCCCCGACACATAAACTACTGCAGCATAAATACTGGAGGCTGAGACAGGAGGGGTCAGGAGACACTGTGGCCCCATCCGATAATAGCCCCGGACAGGGCCAAACAGGCAGGATATAACCCCACCCACTTTGCCAAAGCACAGCCCCCACACCACTAGACGGATATCTTCAACCACCAACTTACCATCCTGAGACAAGGCCGAGTATAGCCCACAAAGATCTCCGCCATGGCACAACCCAAGGAGGGGCGCCAACCCAGACAGGAAGACCACGTCAGTGACTCAACCCACTCAAGTGATGCACCCCTCCTAGGGACGGCATGGAATAGCACCAGTAAGCCAGTGACTCAGCCCCTGTAATAGGTTTAGAGGCAGAGAATCCCAGTGGAGAGAGGGGAACCGGCCAGGCAGAGACAGCAAGGGTGGTTCGTTGCTCCAGAGCCTTTCCGTTCACCTTCACACTCCTGGGCCAGACTACACTCAATCATAGGACCTACTGAAGAGATGAGTCTTCAGTAAAGACTTAAAGGTTGAGACCGAGTCTGCGTCTCTCACATGGGTAGGCAGACCATTCCATATAAATGGAGCTCTATAGGAGAAAGCCCTGCCTCCAGCTGTTTGCTTAGAAATTCTAGGGACAATTAGGAGGCCTGCATCTTGTGACCGTAGTATACGTGTAGGTATGTACGGCAGGACCAAATCGTAAAGATAGGTAGAAGCAAGCCCATGTAATGCTTTGTAGGTTAGTAGTAAAACCTTGAAATCAGCCCTTGCCTTAACAGGAAACCAGTGTAGGGAGGCTAGCACTGGAGTAATATGATAATTTTTTTGGGTTCTAGTCAGGATTCTAGCAGCCGTATTTAGCACTAACTGAAGTTTATTTAGTGCTTTATTCGGGTAGCCGGAAAGTAGAGCATTGCAGTAGTCCAACCTAGAAGTAACAAAAGCATGGATACATTTTTCTGCATCATTTTTGGACAGAAAGTTTCTGATTTTTGCAATGTTACGTAGATGGAAAAAAGCTGTCCTTAAAACAGTCTTGATATGTTCTTCAAAAGAGAGATCAGGGTTTTATTTGAGACGACTGTACAACCATCAAGATTAATTGTCAGATTCAACAGAAGATATCCTTGTTTCTTGGGACCTAGAACAAGCATCTCTGTTTTGTCAGAGTTTAAAAGTAGAAAGTTTGCAGCCATCCACTTCCTTATGTCGTAAACACAGGCTTCTAGCGAGGGCAATTTTGGGGCTTCACCATGTTTCATTGAAATGTACAGCTATGTGTCATCCGCATAGCAGTGAAATTGAACATTATGTGTTCGAATGACATCCCCAAGAGGTAAAATATATAGTGAAAACAATTGTGGTCCTAACACGGAACCTTGAGGAACACCAAAATGTACAGTTGATTTGTCAGAGGACAAACCATTCACAGAGACAAACTGATATCTTTCCGACAGATAAGATCTAAACCAGGCCAGAACTTGTCCGTGTAGACCAATTTGGGTTTCCAATCTCTCCAAAAGAATGTGGTGATCGATGGTATCAAAAGCAGCACTAAGATCTAGGAGCATGAGGACAGATGCAGAGCCTCGGTCTGACACCATTACAAGGTCATTTATCACCTTCACAAGTGCAGTCTCAGTGCTATCAGTGCAGCTTTTTCTAAAATATTTGAGAGGAATGGAAGATTCGATATAGGCCGATAGTTTTTTATATTTTCTGGGTCAAGATTTGGCTTTTCAAGAGAGGCTTTATTACTGCCACTTTTAGTGAGTTTGGTACACATCCGGTGGATAGAGAGCCGTTTATTATGTTCAACATAGGAGGGCCAAGCACAGGAAGCAGCTCTTTCAGTAGTTTAGTTGGAATAGGGTCCAGTATGCAGCTTGAAGGTTTAGAGGCCATGATTATTTTCATCATTGTGTCAAGAGATATAATACTAAAAGGATCAAGTGTCTCCCTTGATCCTAGGTCCTGGCAGAGTTGTGCAGACTCAGGACAACGGAGCTTTGGAGGAATACGCAGATTTAAAGAGGAGTCCGTAATTTGCTTTCTAATGATCATGATCTTTTCCTCAAAGAAGTTCATGAATTTATTACTCCTGAAGTGAAAGCCATCCTCTCTTGGGGAATGCTGCTTTTTAGTTAGCTTTGCGACAGTATCAAAAAGAAATTTCAGATTGTTCATATTTTCCTCAATTAAGTTGGAAAAATAGGATGATCGAGCAGCAGTGAGGGCTCTTTGATATTGCATGGTACTGTCTTTCCAAGCTAGTCGGAAGACTTCCAGTTTGGTGTGGCACCATTTCCGTTCCAATTTTCTGGAAGCTTGCTTCAGAGCTAGTGTATTTTCTGTATACCAGGGAGCTAGTTTCTTATGACAAATGTTTTTAGTTTTTAGGGGTGCAACTGCATCTAGGGTATTGCTCAAGGTTAAATTGAGTTCCTCAGTTAAGTGGTTAACCTCCCTGGGCAAGGTGGGACGTTTGCGTCCCACCTAGTCAACAGCCAGTGGAATCGCGTGGCGCGAAATACAAATACCTCATAAATGCTATAACTTCAATTTCTCAAACATATTACTATTTTACACCATTTTAAAGACAAGACTCTCGTTAATCTAACCACATTGTCCGATTTCAAAAAGGCTTTACAGCGAAAGCAAAACATTAGATTATGTCAGGAGAGTACCCTGCCAAAAATAATCACACAGCCATTTTCAAAGCATGCATATATGTCACAAAAACCAAAACCACAGCTAAATGCAGCACTAACCTTTGATGATCTTCATCAGATGACACTCCTAGGACATTATGTTATACAATACATGCATGTTTTGTTCAATCAAGCTCATATTTATATAAAAAACCAGCTTTTTACATTAGCATGTGATGTTCAGAACTAGCATACCCACCGAAAACTTCCGGTGAATTTACTTAATTACTCACGATTAACGTTCACAAAATACATAACAATTATTTTAAGAATTATAGATACAGAACTCCTTTATGGAATCGCGGTGTCAGATTTTAAAATAGCTTTTCGGCGATAGCACATTTTGCAATATTCTGAGTAGATAGCCCGGCCATCACGGCTAGCTAATTTGTTACCCACCAAGTTTGGCCCTCACCAAACTCAGATTTACTATAAGAAAAATTGGATTACCTTTGCTGTTCTTCGTCAGAATGCACTCCCAGGACTTCTACTTCAACAACAAATGTTGTTTTGGTTCGAAATAATCCATAGTTATATTGAAATAGCTCCGTTTTGTTCGTGCGTTGAGGTCCCTATCCGAAGGGTGACGCGCGGGTGCATTTCGTGCCAAAAAATGTCAAAATATTTCATTACCGTACTTCGAATAATGTCAAACGCTGTTTAAAATCAATTTTTATGCGATTTTTATCGTAAAATAGCGATAATATTCCAACCGGGCGACGTTATATTTATTCATAGACTGAAAGAAAAACATGGAGTCCTCTCGTGGACGCGCACTCCAGTGTCACTGTTCTCAGCCTGACCACTCACAAAAACTCCTGCTGTTCTTCACCCAGAGACAGGAGACACGTCATTCCACTTTCTGGCGCCTTCTGAGAGCCAATGGAAGCCTTAGAAAATGTTACGTTACAGCAGAGATGCTGTATGTTTGATAGAGATGCCCTAGAAGGATAACAAATTGTCAGACAGGGCACTTCCTGTATGGAATCTTCTCAGGTTTTGGCCTGCCATATGAGTTCTGTTATACTCACAGACACGATTCAAACAATTTTAGAAACTTTAGAGTGTTTTCTATCCAAATATAATAATTATATGCATATTCTCGTTTCTGGGCAAGAGTAGTAACCAGTTTAAATCGGGTACGTTTTTTATCCGGCCGTGCAAATACTGCCCCCTAGCCCCAACAGGTTAACTGATTTTTGTCCTCTGATGTCCTTGGGTAGGCAGAGGGAGTCTGGAAGGGCATCAAGGAGTCTTTGGGTTGTCTGAGAAATTATAGCACGACTTTTGATGCTCCTTGGTTGGGGTCTGAGCAGATTATTTGTTGCGATTGCAAACGTAATAAAATGGTGGTCCGATAGTCCAGGATTATGAGGAAAAACATTAAGATCCACAACATTTATTCCACGGGACTGTGGTAGTGAGTAGGTCCAGAGACATGTTGGACAAAACCCACTGAGTCGATGATGGCTCCGAAAGCCTTTTGGAGTGGGTCTGTGGACTTTTCCATGTGAATATTAAAGTCACCAGAAATTTGAATATTATCTGCTATGACTACAATGTCCGATAGGAATTCAGGGAACTCAGTGAGGAATGCTGTATATGGCCTGTAAAAAGTAGCTATAAAAAGTGACTGAGTAGGCTGCATAGATTTCATGACTAGAAGCTCAAAAGACGAAAACGTCGTTGTTTTTTTTGTAAATTGAAATTTGCTATCGTAAATGTTAGCAACACCTCCGCCTTTGCGGGATGCACGGGGGATATGGTCACTAGTGTAACCAGGAGGTGAGGCCTCATTTAACACAGTAAATCCATAAGGCTTAAGCCATGTTTCAGTCAGGCCAATCACATCAAGATTATGATCAGTGATGACTATAACTGCCTTTGAAGTGAGGGATCTAACATTAAGTAGCCCTATTTTGAGATGTGAGGTATCACAATCTCTTTCAATAATGGCAGGAATGGAGGAGGTCTTTATTCTAGTGAGATTGCTAAGGCGAACACCGCCATGTTTAGTTTTGCCCAACCTAGGTCGAGGCACAGACACGGTCTCAATGGGGATATCTGAGCTGACTACACTGACTGTGCTAGCGGCAGACTCCACTAAGCTGGCAGGCTGGCTAACAGCCTGCTGCCTGGCCTGCACCCTATTTCATTGTGGAGCTAGGGGAGTTAAAGCACTGTCTATGTTCGTAGATAAGATGAAAGCACCCCTCCAGCTAGGATGGAGTCCGTCACTCCTCAACAGTCCAGGCTTGGTCCTGTTTGTGGGTGAGTCCCAGAAAGAGGGCCAATTATCTACAAATTCTATCTTTTGGGAGGGGCAGAAAACAGTTTTCAACCAGCGATTGAGTTGTGAGACTCTGCTGTAGAGCTCATCACTCCCCCTAACTGGGAGGGGGCCAGAAACAATTACTTGATGCCGACACATCTTTCTAGCTGATTTACACGCTGAAGCTATGTTGCGCTTGGTGACCTCTGACTGTTTCATCCTAACATCGTTGGTGCCGACGTGGATAACAATATCTCTATACTCTCTACACTCGCCAGTTTTAGCTTTAGCCAGCACCATCTTCAGATTAGCCTTAATTAACGTCGGTAGCCCTGCCCCCTGGTAAACAGTGTATGATCGCTGGATGATTCGTTTTAAGTCTAATACTGCGGGTAATGGAGTCGCCAATGACTAGGGTTTTCAATTTGTCAGAGCTAATGGTGGGAAGCATCGGCATCTCAGACCACGTAACGGGAGGAGTAGAGACCAGAGAAGGCTCAGCCTCTGACTCCGACTCGCTGCTTAATGGGGAGAACCGATTGAATGTTTCTGTCGGCTGAATGAGCGACACTGGTTTTGCATTCCGACAGCATTTCCCTCCAGAAGCCATGAGAAAGTTGTCCGGCTGCGGGGACCGTGCGAGGGGATTTATACTAACGTTACTATCTGTTCTTACTGGTGGCACAGACGCTGTTTCATCCTTTCCTGCACTGAAATTACCCTTGCCTAACGATTGCGTCTGAAGCTAGGCTTGCAGCACAGCTATCCTCACCGTAAGGCAATCGTTCTCCTGTATATTATGAGTACAACGACTAGAAGGCATCATGTTAATGTTACTACTTAGCTTCGGCTGTTGGAAGTCCTGACGAACCATGTCCAGATAAAACGTCCGGAGTGAAAAAGTTGAATGAAAAAACTTGAGTGAGGGAAAAACTAAAAATATAAACGGTAATTAAAAAGTAAAAACCGTAAAGTTGTCAGGTAGCAAAGCAAGGTTAGCAACAAAACGCATAGCAGCACGTAAACAAGTCTGCAAGTTGTGACCGGAAATGACGTAGAGCCCTTAAATTGTAGAGCCTACAATTTTTATTCTGAGGTCTTGGCTGATTTCTTATGATTTTCCCATGAGATCAAGCAAAAATGAGAGGTTATAGTCCTGGCACCACACAGCCAGGTCATTGACCTCCTCCCTATAGGCTGTCTCATCGTTGTCTGTGATCAGGCCAACCACTGTCGTGTCGTCAACAAACTTAATGATGGTGCTGGAGTCGTGCATGGCCACACAGTTGTGGGTGAACAGGGAGTACAGGAGGGGACTAAGCATGCACCCCTGAGGGGCCCCCGTGTTGAGGGTGAGCATGGCGGATGTGTTATTGCCTACCCTCACCACCTGGGGGCGGCCCGTCAGGAAGTCCAGGATACAGTTGGAGAGGTGTTGATGTGAGCCATCACCAGCCTTTCAAACATTTCATGGCTACAGATGTGAGTGCTACCGGGTAATAGCTTTTTAGACAGGTTACCTTGGCATTCTTGGGCACAGAATATACAGGATTGTTATTTTAAAACGAGGACATTAAAGACCTAGGTAGACTACATGAAAATGTTAAAAATATATATATTCCTGCTAAAAATGAGTCAAAACAGATTTCAGTTTCCCTTCATTAAAATCCATGGCCCCTAGGAGTGCAGCCTAAAGATTTGCATTTTCGTGTTTGCTTATGGCGCCTATACAGCTCGTTGAGTGTGGTCTTAGTGCCGGTATTGGTTTTGTGGGGGTAAATAGACAGTTACAAAAAAATATAGTAGTATGGTCTGCAGTTTTTCATGAGTTATTCTAACTCAGGCGAGAAAAAACTTGAGACTTCCTTAACATTAGAGATTGTGCACCAGCTGTTGTTAAGATACACACCCCTCCCCCTTAACCTTACCGAAGGCTGACATTCAGTTTTGAAGATGCATAGAAAACCAGCTAAATGTATATTATCCATGTTCTTGTTCAGCTTTGACTCCGAGAAAACATAAGATGTTACATTTCTTCAGGTCCTGTTGATAGGATAGTCTCGAACAGAGCTTTTCCAGTGTGTATTCTAGTGATTGTACATTCACCAATAGAATCGAGGGTAGAGGCGGTTTATTTACTTGCCGACATTGTCTCATCAGGATACCCGCTCGTTTGCCTCTCTTTTGCCGTCTCTTCCTCTTTCAAATCGCGGGGATTAGGGCCTGGTCCGAAATGATCCAGAGCTGCCTACTCTTTGAAGTAGAAATGAAAAGTAGAAATGTTCATCCAATTCAACACTGTTCTGATGTCCAGAAGCTGTTTTTGGTCATAGGAAATGATGGCGGAAACATTATGTACAAAACAAACGGTAAAAAAAGCACACACTAAATAGCAGAATTGGTCAGGAGCCTGTACAGCGGCTGCTATCCGCTGCAGCTTCATCTCCTCCAAATGGGAGTGTCTCTATATCTGCTTCAATGTGTGATAAATCTACCAGACGCCGTATTAACCCAGACGCCAATTTCAGAGCCAGTCGAAAGTTGTTTTCCTATTATATTAAAAAGGCAATTTCGTGATGAAATACGTGTTCATGCATCAAACAAGCTTTATTGGAATGTATTCGTTATGAAACAAAGTCAATAGCAGGAAAATAGACATTCAGCTACTAGCAAATTAATGGGTGGTTTTCATTTTGGTAATGCTGCTCAGCATGGTTTGGGATCAATTCCATTTAAATTCCAATGAATTAGTATTTCAGGTTACTTCCTGAAGTGATTGTATTGAAATGGAATTGATCCCAAAGGCTTAAACACATAAGGTTTTACATTGTCTCAGCTAAACATAGAGCGAGAGAAACACTCCATTTTGATGGCGGACTAGACAAAAGCTGACCCACATGACCTTTTCATTTCCTCCAGCTGAGGGCTGGCCATCAAAGAGATGAGAGAGTGTGTGCGTCAGTGGCGGTTGGTGCTGTTTAAGATGAGCATGGCCTTATTTCTGTTACAGCATATTGGATGACTGTCATTCAAATTCCATTCACCCAGCTCAATGTAACATGAATTGGTTTAGGCTACTACATGATACTTACATTTCCCCTATACCCATCATGAGGTTGCTACAACCTACGAATGAAAGTTTACAACGAAGGTGCACAGGTTGAGAGAGAAATGTGTGTAATCATGGTGACACAGTGACACATTCAGTACCACTTTGCACACTCTTGCCTGCGTCTACAGTAGCTGATCTAGGGTGTAATTACATTTACATTTTAGTCATTTAGCAGACGCTCTTATCCAGAGCAACTTACAGTAGTGAATGCATACATTTCTTTGTTTTCTGTACTGGTCCCCCATGGGAATCGAACCCACAACCCTGGCGTTGCAAACACTATGGTAGAGCATGGCGTTGCAAACACCATGCTCTACCAACTGAGCCACACGGGACCAACATTATAATCATTAGTCCCAACAGTTGCAAACTGTTTATCCCCATTTCGTTACGTTTGTTTTCATTTAAAAAAAAAATTCAACAGAATCGGAAGAATGAATACACCCCTGATCACCCACACACACAGGTCATGTTCATAGCAGCCACATTCAAACAGCATGATCACTTTGCTCGCATCTGCGCTCTTTTTCTCTCACCTTTTTCCTTCACTTCTGGACTTCACAGCTGTCTGTGAACAGGCGAAAAAACCTTTCCAAGCCAAAGCATACCATGACCGCGAACCGCTACACACAGCCTACATCTTTGTCACCATATTAGCTAATGTCATAGTTAACATAGCTACGAGTACTAACATGTTAGTAAACCCACTACAATAACGCAGTACAGTGTACAGCAAGCAGTTTAGCAGTTACACCGACAGGCCCAGGTGGCAATACCTTTATAAAACCAAAAGCTTACTTTGACTTGGAAGAGTTTCAGTGTTGGATAACCATAGCCAGCTAGCAAACACAGCATCCCTCTCTGTTTGAGCTGGGTGTTGGAGTAGGATATACTACAGTATGCCGGCCTATCAGTATGCAAATTATCCTAACATTAATATATACAGTACACCACCATTCAAAAGTTTGGGGTCACTTAGATATTTCATTGTTTTTGAAAGAAAAGCGCATTTTTTGTCCATTAAAATAACATCAAATTGATCATAAATACAGTGTAGACATTAATGTTGTAAATTACTTTTGTTGCTGGAAACGGCCGATTTTTGATGGAATATCTACATAGGCCTACAGAGGCCCATTATCAGCAACCATCACTCCTTTGTTACAATGGCATGTTGTGTTAGCTAATCCAAGTTAATCATTTTAAAAGGCTAATTGATCATTAGAAAATCCTTTTGCAATTATGTTAGCACAGGTGAAAGCTGTTGTCCTTATTAAAGAAGCAATAAAACTGGCCTTCTTTAGACTGGTTGAGTAAACAGACGCCTCACAAGTCCTCAACTGGCAGCTTCATTAAATAGTACTCGCAAAACACCAGTCTCAACGTCAACAGTGAAGAGGCAACTCCGGGATGCTGCCTTCTAGGCAGAGTTCCTCTGTCCAGTGTTTGTATTATTTTGTCCATCTTAATCTTTTCTTTTTATTGGCCAGTCTGAGATATGGCTTTTTCTTTGCAACTTTGCCTAGAAGGACAGCATCCCAGAGTCGCCTCTTCACTGTTGACGTTGAGACTCGTGTTTTGCAGGTACTATTTAATAAAGCTGCCAGTTGAGTACTTGTGAAGCGTCTGTTTCTCAAATTAGACACTCTAATGTACTTGTCCTCTTGCTCAGTTGTGCACCGGGGCCTCCCACTCCGCTTTCTATTCTGGTTAGAGCCAGATTGCGCTGTTCTAACATAATTGCAAAAGGGTTTTCTAATGATAAATTAGCCTTTTAAAATTATAAACTTGGATTAGCTAACACTCTCTCTCTTAGTCCTCCTTAATTTCAGAATAAATGAATTTGTACAAAACTGTTCAACTAATGTCTTCCTCTCTCTTTGAGTCAACTATACACCACATTTTATGCACTGCAATACTAGCTAGCTGTAGCTTTTGCTTTCAGTACTAAATTCATTCTCTGGTCCTTGGATTGGGTGGACAACATATCAGTTCATGCTGCAAGAGCCCTGATAGGTTGGCGGACGTCCTCTGGAAGATGTCATAATTACTGTGTAATCTATGGAAGTAGGTGACCTTGAGCCTCCTAGGTTTTGCATTGAAGTCAATGTACCCAGAGGAGAATGGAAAGTTGCTGTCCTCCAGCTACACCATGGTGCTACCCTACAGAGTGCTGTTGAGGCTACTGTAGACATTCATAGGAAAACAGTGTGTTTTAATCAATGATTTGGTGACGTGAATATATTTAGCGTAGCTGTATCTAAAAAGGAAAACTTTTCAAATGTTTCGTTATTTTATTTTTCAGAAATTCACTGAGGAGGATGGTCCTCTCCTTCCTCCTCTAAGGAGCGTCCACTGGTGTGCGTGTGTGTGTGTGCGTGCTTGCATGTCTCAACCCTTTGACATTTATGTGTGTGTGTTAAACATTCCAATGAGGTACAAGATGGAGCATGTCCCTTCCCCCTTGTGTGCCACATACTGTATGTTGCTGTCATCCAAATACCTCCTCTCCTCACCCACAGCACTCAGCCTCTCTCCTCCTCTCCTCAACCCACAGCACACAGCCTAGTCCCTCTCCTCCCCTCTGCCTCTCCTCCTCTCCTCTCTCCCACACAAAACCCCCACACTCCTCCCCTTCTGTCCTTCTCTCTAACAACACATACTGTAGCTCTTCTCTACTTTCCTCTTCTTCTCTCTCCTCTTATCTCCGTTCCTCTCCTTTCCTTCTCTCCTCCTCTTCTCTCTTCTCCTCTTCCTCTCCTCCTCTTCTCTCCGCACACATCCTAGTCTCAGTGGCTTGTGGTGATAATCTCTCTGTTCCCAGAAAGCCCTGGCTCCCCACTGCTTGAGGCTCATCATCCCGTATTATTACACGTACTCAATAGAAGCCTGTGGTTGCTATGGAAGCCAGCAGTAGCTCTGTTCTAGGCGCTGCCTGGAGAGTGTTAGACATAGAAATAGAATACCTAGAATGGATAAGATTTCCATTCTAGTTATTCTGTTGATGGCATTAGCTATATTGGGAGATAAACAGTGTCTCCACGATTTCTCAAGGATTTCTTTGTGATATTTTGGGGCAAAAATGCACTGACGAGGGAAAAAGTTTGCTGATATGTGGCTTGATTAAACCATATGAGGTAAATGTGCGGTGAGTGGTTGACATTGCGAGCCCTCTTATTGTACTGTGGTAAGTTTTATGCATTAACATTGTGAGGATTTGACTGTTTTATGCAATAACATTGTGAGGATTTGACTGTTTTATGCATTAACATTGTGAGGATTTGTGTCACGGTTGTCGTACGATGAAGGAGACCAAGGCGCAGCGTGTGTATCGTTCCACATTTTATTATAACTGTGAAACTATGCAAGACATACAAATAAACTACTAAACAAGATAACAAACCGTGACGAAGAGGTGAAACATACACTACCTCAAAATAATCTCCCACAAACCCAGGTGGGAAAAACAACCACTTAAATATGATCCCCAATTAGAGACAACGATGACCAGCTGGCTCTAATTGGAGATCATCCCAAAAATCCCCAACATAGAAATACAACAACTAGAACCCCACATAGAAATACATAAACTAGACAAAACCCAACATAGAAAAAAGAAACTAGAACCAACATAGACATAAATAAACTAGACAAAACCCTCTGTCACGCCCTGACCTACTCTACCATAGAAAAATAAAAGCTTCCTATGGTCAGGACGTGACAATTTGACTGTTTTATGCATTAACATTGCGAGGATTTGACTGTTTTATGCAATAACATTGTGAGGATTTGACCGTTTTATCTAATAACATTGCGAGGATTTGACTGTTTTATACAATAACACTGTGAGGATTTGACTGTTTTATGCAATAACTGTAACAGCTGTCAAAAGGATTGGACCAAAGTGCAGCGTGGTTGTAGTTCCACATTTTATTAAAGCCGTGAAACTTTTGCAATACACAAAATAACTGAATTTACAAAAACAACAAACCATGATGCAGAGAGAAACAAACACTACTCAAAAGATAATCGCCCACAAAACCTAGGAAGAAAAAAACCTTACTTAAATATGATCTCCAATAAGAGGTAATGAGGACCAGCTGCCTCCAATTGGAGATCAACCCAAAAAAGCCCAACATAGAAATAGAAAAACTAGAACTTAAACATAGAAATAGAAAACATAGAAAAACACAAAACACCCCCTGTCACGCCCTGACCTACTCTACCATAGAAAATCACATCTTACTATGGTCAGGACGTGACAACAACATTGCGAGGATTGGACTCTTTTATGCAATAACATTGCAAGGATTTGACTTTTTTATGCAATAACATTGCGAGGATTTGACTGTTTTATGCAATAACATTGCAAGGATTGGACTCTTTTATGCAATAACATTGCAAGGATTGGACTGTTTTATGCAATAACATTGCAAGGATTGGACTGTTTTATGCAATAACATTGCAAGGATTGGACTGTTTTATGCAATAACATTGCAAGGATTGGACTGTTTTATGCAATAACATTGCAAGGATTTGACTTTTTTATGCAATAACATTGCAAGGATTTGACTTTTTTATACAATAACATTGCGAGGATTTGACTGTTTTATGCAGAAATTGTTTATTTGTTTACTATTTGTTTATTTTGATCCACATTAACTTTTGCAGAGACAGTAGTTATTTTTCCTGGGGTCCACAAAAAAACACAACATGACAAGTAACAAAACACTGGTACACTGATAGACAAGGGCAGTCACACAAATGTATATAGTGTGGTAAAATTTGCAAGCCCTCGCTTAATAAGCGGGAAATTCTTGATTTTGCAACCCCTCCAAAAAAAGAGGAGTGACTGGATTAGCCCTAGACGTACCTCACTTTACAGATACAGCAGCAGGCAGCCACTTACAGTATCATGCAAAGGTCAAAGAAATCTACTGGCATGAAATATTGAATACCTGAAGAACATTACATGGTGGAAATAGGGAGTGTTATTTTTACAGTCTGAATCTAGAGAAGACAGTAACTGTATATTGAGAAGGTTTAAGGTAATGAACATGGACGTGTTTGGCAGCTCTGGAGGTATGGGGTTGTATAGGCATGTTATTGAGTCTACTCTCCTTTCCCTTTATTGTAGTTTTTCCAATGCCAGCCCACTAAGCCGGATTAACACAGGCGTATTTTTACAATTCAGCCAAATGTAAATTTCACAGGATATATATATATTTTGGTGTGTGTGTGTGTTATACACACCTATGTGTGTATCCCTTGTCTTCTGTATGTGGTTCCCTTTATGACACGAATCCAAGTCCTACTACTGCCCCCTGCTGTAACAGTGTGTAATCACAGGAGTTTAGACGCAGCGTACAACTACAACCCAGATTGTGCTAAACTAACCCCTTATTCTCTTCTCTCTTCCCTAGACTCTACGGACTGAAAGAGGAGAAACAGTTACTGTGGACTTGTACAGAACTCATCACAGGAACAACTCTCTCTGAGGTCTGTCTGATCAGAAGTGCGTTGGACTCCATTCTCTCCTCCTCAGTAGATTCTTTTTAGAAGCCCCACAGTGAAGACACAGTGATACCTTTGGACAATTGAAGCAAGCGCACACATTTGCCTCAGGAAATGTTCTGCTGCTGTTGTCCTCTGCCAGTCCATGTTGCTTCCGTGAGTACTCGGCCACAACAAAGTCTACAACTGAAGATATGTGGTTTTGTCATTTTCCTATGGAGCAATAAAGCCCAGCTGCTATGTTCACTTTATTACTGAGGGGATTCCCAGGTTATGGAGTTGTGTTGTGAGACCGTGATGTCAGCAGTAGAACAGCAGACTCAATGGAACTGCGCTGAGAGAGGGAATGCACCAGTCTGTATGGCTTAAACAGACCATAATAAATCAATGCAATTCTCCCAACCTGAATTTGTCCCATTTCCCTCTCATTCCTAGGAGTGTTGTCTTTTTCAAACCAATCAATGGAGGACATGTTGCGTTAGTCTAAGGAGTGGGAGTGCATTCTTTTCAATAATGTGAAAAAATCTGAACCTATCTCTTAATCTAGTAGGGATTGATATGGTACACTTGACTTTTGCCCCTAAAATAACTTTGTGAACAAACTGTAAAGTAGGACTACAAGTGAAGTCGGACTACAACTTTTGTTTTGGAGGACTACAACAGGAAGTTCAGTAGAACTATAACCCCCATTACCCACCATGGTGTTGCCACAGCCAGACAAGCGCCATGTGTGCCTGACCACAATGGTGATCATGACCAGCATGGCCTTCATGGATGCCTACCTAGTAGAGCAGAACCAAGGGCCCAGGAAGGTAAGAGGCCATTTTTTTAAAGCTATAGTCTGTGATTCAAAAAAGAATAAAACTATTTATCATTCATTTAAAAGTCCAAAAATAGATGTACCAATCGGAGACTGTATCTTTGAATTACAAAATGTTTTAAACTTGGCCTTTAATCAGTGATTTTACTGTTTTGACATCCTTAGTTTTTTTGCATCTCTTTCATTGCCTTTCAATTGTTTGCTTTTAATTTATGTCAATATATTGTTTTACTGTAAAAACTGTGTTGTGATTTTAATGTTAGGTAAATAAAGTATGATGTGTATTTGTAGATCGGGGTGTGCATAATCGTGCTGGTGGGAGACATCTGTTTCCTCATCGTGCTGCGCTATGTGGCTGTTTGGGTCGGGGCCGAGGTGAAAACTGCCAAGCGTGGCTATGCCATGATCCTCTGGTTCCTCTACATCTTCGTCCTGGAGATCAAACTCTACTTCGTCTTCCAGGTAGGTAGACAGGTGGGCCAGAAACCAGAGGGTCACGGGTTCGAATGGGCCACTGTAATAGGAATTTCCAGCTGAACAAAAAGGAGAGCAGTCATTGATAAAGTCATTCATAATCAATACGGTTTAATTACAGTAATGCAGGGAGACACCTCCAGAACAGATGCATAGAATGTTTCTAACTGGCCTCTTAATATTCTAGTCAGACAGCACCAAGTGTAAACACCAGCCAGAGAGGCTTCAAGGAAGTCTGAACAAAAGGCAGTGATTGTCAGCTGCTACAGAATCACACAGTTTTTCACATAATAGAATGATAATCAGTGTCCTCAGTCCTTGTACCTCCAGTCTGGCGTCAATCACTATCAACAGATATGAGTTTAATCCATAACATCTAGTGACCATCAATCCGAGTGTTACAAACAGAACACTTGGAATCATGTGTAGTACAGAACGGGAAAACACAGAAATATGCTAAACATTGCATTAAACACTCTAAACTGAATATGAACTTCATTAATTTTAAATATTCCCATTACAGCCGGCAACCGGAGTGTTGCTGGCATCAGTATCCCAAATACCATCTCCTTTCGTTGTGCCCTTGAGCAGGATACTCCACCCCTAAACTGCTCCAGGGACGCTGCACTGTGGCTAACCGTGGAGTGTGTATGTGTGTGTATTGGCTGGGTGGCGGGGAGGGGATGCTGCAACCTGATCTCATAGTTTCAAGTCAGGATTTGACAGGGCTGGATATTCACAGAAATCCTGAAAAAGACACATTTCAATATCTCTCTGACAATTAACAACAAAGAATGTCTTATATCTTCTAGAACTACAAGGCGGACAGGAAGAGCCTGGAGACGGTGGCCCGCAAGGCTCTAACCTTACTCCTCTCTGTGTGCGTCCCGGGGCTGTACCTGGTCCTTGTTGCTCTGGACAGCATGGAGTACGTGAGAACCTTCCGGAAGAAGGAGGACATGCGGGGGAGGCTGTTCTGGGTGGCCCTGGACCTGCTGGATGTTCTGGACATCCAGGCCAACCTGTGGGAGCCCCAGCGGACGGGCCTACCCATCTGGGCAGAGGGACTGATGTTCTTCTACTGCTACATCCTCCTTCTTATCCTGCCCTGTGTCTCCCTGTCTGAGATCAGTGTCCAGGGGGAGCACGTCTCGCCCCAGAAGATGATGCTCTACCCCGTTCTTAGTCTTGTTACCATAAACATAGTGACGATCTTGATCCGTGGGGTCAACATGGTGCTGTTCCAGGATAGTAGGGTTTCCACAATCTTCATAGGGAAGAACGTGGTGGCCATAGCCACGAAGGCCTGTACGTTTCTGGAGTACAGGAGGCAGGTGAAGGAGTTCCCTCCACAGGACCCTAGCATGGCAGGTATAGCATTAGAGCTGCAGCAAGGGAACTCTGTGGGTCACAGCCACGGGCACAACCAGACCTTGCCCAATGCCACCACTAGCCTCCCCGACGAACCCTCACCGACCGAGGTCATAGACACATGACCCTCGCCCATGGATAGTTACATCCTTTTCACACTGTAATGCCGAGTGGATCCATACTGTGATGGCTTGGGTATTTTTCTTTCACACTGTGCTTTCCAGCAACTACCAACGCAGTACAACTTGGCTTAACTTGGCTCAGTAGTGTGAAAAGTGTGGCAAGTGTCTGGCCCTGGGCACAGCTAGACTGGACTAGACTTCTCAGAGCTCAGCTAGACTGGACTAGACTTCTCAGAGCACAGTATGAACCCAACAAAGACTGTTTCCGTCCAATGGGGTGGCAGAAAGAAACACCATGTTTCACTGAGTCCGCTCCAGCTCAGGAAAACGGCCCAGCGCCTTGCCAGCCAGCCTACCAGATGAACTGATGAGATCATTCTGATAAAGACTGATGTGTTTTTCTATTCTATTGTGAGTGTTTCTATACTTCTCTATGGTGGACTAGCAGACAGACAGACAGAAACATACAGGTGACCTCAGATTCAAAGCCCAGCTCAGCTGACATGAGCTTATAGTCCACCTGTAACCAGACCTGGGTGCAAATACTATTCGAAATAACTTCAAATACTTTATCTGGACTTGATTGAGCTTGCCTGGCACAATGGAACCAATGGAATAGTAGTAAGACTGCAAACCACACCCATCTGGCACTCCAGGCAGGCTGAACAAACACTAAACATTTTTTAAAAGATTTCCAGTAGTACTTGAACCCAGGTTTCCTGTAAACTCCTTGTCCTTTTTGACTCACTGGTATTTTTTGTAATTCCAAGACAATGTTTTTAAGTGATGGTGTAATGCTGTAATTCTCTTTGTCATTTTAAATATTTATACAGTACCAGTCAAAAGTTTGGACACATCTACTCATTCAAGGGTTTTTCTTGATTTTTACTATTTTCTACATTGTATAATAGTAGTGAAGACATCAACACTACGAAATATCACACATGGAATCATGTAGTAAACAAAAAAGTGTTAAACAAATCAAAATATATTTTATATTATAGATTATTCAAAGCAGGCATCCTTTTCCTTAATGACAGCTTTGCACACTCTTGGCATTCTCTCAACCAGCTTCATGAGGAATTATTTTCCAACAGTCTTGAAGGAGTTCCCACATACGCTGAGAACTTGTTGGCTGCTTTTCCTTCACTCTGCGGTCCAACTCATCCCAAACCATCGCAATTGGGTTGAGATCGGGGGATTGTGGAGGCCAGGTCATCTGATGCAGCACTCCATCACTCTCATTGGTCAAATAGCCCTTACACAGCCTGGAGGTGTGTTGGGTCATTGTCCTGTTGAAAAAAAAATGATAGTCCCACTAAGAGCAAACCAGATGGGATGGCATATCACTGCAGAATGCTGTGGTAACCATGCTGGTTAAGTGTGCCTTGAATTCTAAATAAATTACAGTGTCAACAGCAAAGCACCCCCACACATCACACCTCCATGCTTCACGGTGGGAACCATACATGTGGAGATCATCCGTTCACCTACTCTGCGTCTCACAAAGACAGTTGTAACCGATTTGAACTGGTTGTAACCTAAATTCGGACTCATCAGACCAAAGGACAGACTTCCACTGGTCTAATGTCCATTGCACATGTTGCTTGGCCCAAGCAAGTCTCTTCTTATTATTAGTGTCCTTTAGTAGTGGTTTCTTCAATTCAATTCGACTGTGAAGACCTGATTCACGCAGTCTCCTCTGAACAGTTGATGTTAAGATGTGTCTGTTACTTGAACTCTCTG
Organism: Salmo trutta; assembly: GCF_901001165.1. Taxonomy (NCBI): domain Eukaryota; kingdom Metazoa; phylum Chordata; class Actinopteri; order Salmoniformes; family Salmonidae; genus Salmo; species Salmo trutta. The sequence goes on along the minus strand of NC_042981.1, from coordinate 12,669,999 downwards.
AAGCATTTACTTGGGCTGCAATCTGAGGTGCAGTTAACTCTAATGAACTTATCCTCTGCAGCAGAGGTAACTCGGGGTCTTCCTTTCCTGTGGCGGTCCTCATGAGAGCCAGTTTCATCATAGCGCTTGATGGTTGAAGAAACTTTCAAAGTTCTTGATATTTTCTGCATTGACTGAACTTCATGTCTTAAAGTAATGATGGACTGTCGTTTCTCTTTGCATATTTGAGCTGTTCTTGCTATAATATGGTCTTGATCTTTTACCAAATAGGGCTATCTTCTGTATACCACCTCTACCTTGTCACAACACAACTGATTGGTTCAAATGTATTAAGAAGGAAAGAAATTCCACAAATGAACTTTTAACAAGGCACACCAGTTAATTAAAATGCATTCCAGGTGACTACCTCATGAAGTTGGTTGAGAGAGTGCCAAGAGTGTGCAAAGCTGTCGTCAAGGCTACTTTGAGGAATCTCAAATATAAAATATATTTTGATTTGTTTCACACTTTTTTGGTTACTACATGATTCCATATGTGTTATTTCATAATTTTGATGTCGTCACTGTTATTCTACAATGTGGAAAATAGTAAAAAAAAAAAAACTTGAATGAGTAGGTTTGTCCAAACTTTTGACTAGTACTCTATATATACATACAGAATATACACTGCTCAAAAAAATAAAGGGAACACTAAAATAACACATCATAAATCTGAATGAATGAAATAATCTTATTAAATACTTTTTTCTTTACAAAGTTGAATGTGCTGACAACAAAATCACACAAAAATAATCAATGGAAATCCAATTTATCAACCCATGGAGGTCTGGATTTGGAGTCACACTCAAAATTAAAGTGGAAAACCACACTACAGGCTGATCCAACTTTGATGTAATGTCCTTAAAACAAGTCAAAATGAGGCTCAGTAGTGTGTGTGGCCTCCACGTGCCTGTATGACCTCCCTACAACGCCTGGGCATGCTCCTGATGAGGTGGCGGATGGTCTCCTGAGGGATCTCCTCCAAGACCTGGACTAAAGCATCCGCCAACTCCTGGACAGTCTGTGGTGCAACGTGGCGTTGGTGGATGGAGCGAGACATGATGTCCCAGATGTGCTCAATTGGATTCAGTTCTGGGGAACGGGCGGGCCAGTCCATAGCATCAATGCCTTCCTCTTGCAGGAACTGCTGACACACTCCAGCAACGTGAGGTCTAGCATTGTCTTGCATTAGGAGGAACCCAGGGCCAACCGCACCAGCATATGGTCTCACAAGGGGTCTGAGGATCTCATCTCGGTACCTAATGGCAGTCAGGCTACCTCTGGCGAGCACATGGAGGGCTGTGCGGCCCCCCAAAGAAATGCCACCCCACACCATGACTGACCCACCGCCAAACCGGTCATGCTGGAGGATGTTGAAGGCAGCAGAACGTTCTCCACGGCGTCTCCAGACTCTGTCACGTCTGTCACATGTGCTCAGTGTGAACCTGCTTTCATCTGTGAAGAGCACAGGGCACCAGTGGCGAATTTGCCAATCTTGGTATTCTCTGGCAAATGCCAAACGTCCTGCACGGTGTTGGGCTGTAAGCACAACCCCCACCTGTGGACGTCGGGCCCTCATACCACCCTCATGGAGTCTGTTTCTGACCGTTTGAGCAGACACATGCACATTTGTGGCCTGCTGGAGGTCATTTTGCAGGGCTCTGGCAGTGCTCCTCCTGCTCCTCCTTGCACAAAGGCGGAGGTAGCGGTCCTGCTGCTGGGTTGTTGCCCTTCTATGGCCTCCTCCACATCTCCTGATGTACTGGCCTGTCTCCTGGTAGCGCCTCCATGCTCTGGACACTACGCTGACAGACACAGCAAACCTTCTTGCCACAGCTCGCATTGATGCACCATCCTGGATGAGCTGCACTACCTGAGCCACTTGTGTGAGTTGTAGACTCCGTCTCATGCTACCACTAGAGTGAAAGCACCGCCAGCATTCAAAAGTGACCAAAACATCAGCCAGGAAGCATAGGAACTGAGAAGTGGTCTGTGGTCACCACCTGCAGAACCACTCCATTATTGGGGGTGTCTTGCTAATTGCCTATAATTTCCACCTGTTGTCTATTCCATTTGCACAACAGCATGTGAAATTTATTGTCAATCAGTGTTGCTTCCTAAGTGGACAGTTTGATTTCACAGAAGTGTGATTGACTTGGAGTTACATTGTGTTGTTTAAGTGTTCCCTTTATTTTTTTGAGCAGTGTATATATAGACACTGCCAATGAAGCAACATTCATTTGAGGACTTCTATACTCTGTGAGAGAATTTCAGAGCGAGGATGGTTAGAGGGAAACAAAGAGAGGGTGGGGTGGAAGAGAAGCAAGAATTTAGACAGGGAGCGAGTGAGAAACAGAACGATGGGAGGAAGAGTGGGTGGGATTGGGAGAAAAAGGGCTGGGAAGAGGGGCAATGTGTGTGTGTTTAATAGAGGGATGGAGGGATGGAGGATGGGTAAAGCTGCTTATTAGGTGTAAGCCTCTCAGAAGGGGATCCAATTTCCCTGCTATTGTGAGGCTTTTAAAGTACGAGACCAGACCGTTCTGAATGGTGTCCATATTAGGACATCCTTAGAGTCACAAGAAAGAGGTGTCAGACCCCAGGGCCCGTATGTATCATGCATTTCAGAGTAAATAATAATGAATAAGATGAGGGACCTGATCCTACGGTAGTTCAGCACTCAGATACTTTGTGAATACTGGCTCTGACTATATTCACTCCTTGTGACTCAGAGCCTGTTCCTAATATGGGCACTGTACATTAGGTGATTTGGAATCCTCTGTTTCCCTGAGCTCAGCACTATATATAGAATGAATAATAAAGAGGGCCCACAGCCCCTATAGTTTCTCAATGTGTCTTAGTGTGTGTGTGTGTGTGTGTGTGTGTGTGTGTGTGTGTGTGTGTGTGTGTGTGTGTGTGTGTGTGTGTGTGTGTGTGTGTGTGTGTGTGTGTGTGTGTGTGTGGGTGTGTGTATATATATGCTCTCTCTTTGGCAGGAAACATGCATAATATTTAGCGTAAAACACCAAAGACCAAGCTCTCAAACAACGTTCAAATGACCATAGATATGTTAAGCTGAGAGATAATCACACAATGTCTTTACTTGTCATTTTAATGGAGGTAACAGAATACGCTAGTCAAACATCTCATTCCAAAATCATGTGCATTAATATGGAGTTGGTCCCCCTTTGCTGCTATAAAAGCCTCCACTCTTCTGGGAAGGCTTTCCACTGAATATTGCTCCAGGGACTTGCTTCTATTCAGCCTTGTTCCAATTCCAAAGGTGCTCGATGGGGTTGAGGTCAAGGCTCTGTGCAGGCCAGTCAAGTTGTTCCGCACCGATCTCGACAAACCATTTCTGTATGGACCTCGCTTTGTGCACGGGGCATTGTCATGCTGAAACAGGAAAGGGTCTTCCCCAAACAGTTGCCACAAAGTTAGAAGCACATAATCTTCTAGAATGTCATTGTATGCTGTAGCATTAAAATGTCCTTTCACTTGAAGGGGCCTAGCCCGAACCATGAAAAACAGCCCCAGACAATTATTCCGCCTCCACCAAACTTTACTGTTGGCACTATGCATTGGGGCAGGTAGCGTTCTCCTGGCATCCGCCAAACCCAGATTCATCCATCGGACTTTTAGATGGTGAAGCGTGATTCATCACTCCAGAGAACGCGTTTCCAGTGCTCCAGAGCCCAATGGCGGTGAGCCTTACATCACTCCAGCCAACGCTTGGCATTGCTCATGGTGATCTTAGGCTTGTGTGCGACTGCTCGGCCATGGAAACCCATTTCATGAAGCTCCCGATGAACAGTTTTTGTGCTGATGTTGCTTCTAGAGGCAGTTTGGAACTCGGTAGTGAGTGTTGCAACCGAGGACAAACGGTTATACAGTACCAAGACCCAGGCTATACAGTACCATGGCCCAGGCTATACAGTACAATGGCCCAGGCTATACATTACCATGACCCCAGCTATACATTACCAAGACCCAGGCTATACATTACCAAGACCCAGGCTATACAGTACCAAGACCCAGGCTATACAGTACCAAGACCAGGCTATACATTACCAAGACCCAGGCTATACATTACCAAGACCAGGCTATACATTACCATGACCCAGGCTATATATTACCAAGACCCAGGCTATACATTACCAAGACCCAGGCTATACAGTACCAAGACCCAGGCTATACAGTACCAAGACCAGGCTATACATTACCAAGACCCAGGCTATACATTACCAAGACCCAGGCTATACAGTACCAAGACCCAGGCTATACATTACCAAGACCCAGGCTATACAGTACCATGACCCAGGCTATATATTACCAAGACCCAGGTTATACATTACCAAGACCCAGGCTATACAGTACCAAAACCCAGGCTATACAGTACCAAGACCCAGGCTATACATTACCAAGACCCAGGCTATACAGTACCAAGACCCAGGCTATACAGTACCAAGACCAGGCTATACATTACCAAGACCCAGGCTATACATTACCAAGACCAGGCTATACATTACCATGACCCAGGCTATATATTACCAAGACCCAGGCTATACATTACCAAGACCCAGGCTATACAGTACCAAGACCCAGGCTATACAGTACCAAGACCAGGCTATACATTACCAAGACCCAGGCTATACATTACCAAGACCCAGGCTATACAGTACCAAGACCCAGGCTATACATTACCAAGACCCAGGCTATACAGTACCATGACCCAGGCTATATATTACCAAGACCCAGGTTATACATTACCAAGACCCAGGCTATACAGTACCAAAACCCAGGCTATACAGTACCAAGACCCAGGCTATACATTACCAAGACCCAGGCTATACATTACCAAGACCAGGCTATACATTACCATGACCCAGGCTATACATTACCAAGACCCAGGCTATACATTACCAAGACCCAGGCTATACAGTACCAAGACCCAGGCTATACAGTACCATGACCCAGGCTATACATTACCAAGACCAGGCTATACAGTACCAAGACCCAGGCTATACATTACCAAGACCCAGGCTATACAGTACCAAGACCCAGGCTATACAGTACCATGACCCAGGCTATACATTACCAAGACCCAGGCTATACAGTACCAAGACCCAGGCTATACAGTACCATGACCCAGGCTATACAGTACCATGACCCAGGCTATACATTACCATGACCCAGGCTATACAGTCTCATGACCAAGGCTATACATTACCAAGACCCAGGCTATACAGTACCAAGACCCAGGCTATACAGTACCATGACCCAGGCTATACAGTACCATGACCCAGGCTATACAGTACCATGACCCAGGCTATACAGTACCAAGACCCAGGTTATACATTACCAAGACCAGGCTATACATTACCAAGACCCAGGCTATACAGTACCAAGACCCAGGCTATACAGTACCAAGACCCAGGCTATACAGTACCAAGACCCAGGCTATACATTACCAAGACCCAGGCTATACAGTACCATGACCCAGGCTATATATTACCAAGACCCAGGTTATACATTACCAAGACCCAGGCTATACAGTACCAAAACCCAGGCTATACAGTACCAAGACCCAGGCTATACATTACCAAGACCCAGGCTATACATTACCAAGACCAGGCTATACATTACCATGACCCAGGCTATACATTACCAAGACCCAGGCTATACATTACCAAGACCCAGGCTATACAGTACCAAGACCCAGGCTATACAGTACCATGACCCAGGCTATACATTACCAAGACCAGGCTATACAGTACCAAGACCCAGGCTATACATTACCAAGACCCAGGCTATACAGTACCAAGACCCAGGCTATACAGTACCATGACCCAGGCTATACATTACCAAGACCCAGGCTATACAGTACCAAGACCCAGGCTATACAGTACCATGACCCAGGCTATACAGTACCATGACCCAGGCTATACATTACCATGACCCAGGCTATACAGTCTCATGACCAAGGCTATACATTACCAAGACCCAGGCTATACAGTACCAAGACCCAGGCTATACAGTACCATGACCCAGGCTATACAGTACCATGACCCAGGCTATACAGTACCATGACCCAGGCTATACAGTACCAAGACCCAGGTTATACATTACCAAGACCAGGCTATACATTACCAAGACCCAGGCTATACAGTACCAAGACCCAGGCTATACAGTACCAAGACCCAGGCTATACAGTACCATGACCCAGGCTATACAGTACCATGACCCAGGCTATACATTACCATGACCCCGGCTATACATTACTAAGACCCAGGCTATACATTACCAAGACCCAGGCTATACAGTACCAAGACCCAGGCTATACAGTACCATGACCCAGGCTATACAGTACCATGACCCAGGCTATACAGTACCATGACCCAGGCTATACATTACCAAGACCCAGGCTATACATTACCAAGACCCAGGCTATACAGTCCCAAGACCCAGGCTATACATTACCAAGACCCAGGCTATACAGTACCATGACCCAGGCTATACAGTACCATGACCCAGGCTATACATTACCAAGACCCAGGCTATACAGTACCAAGACCCAGGCTATACATTACCAAGACCCAGGCTATACAGTCCCAAGACCCAGGCTATACATTACCAAGACCCAGGTTATACATTACCAAGACCCAGGCTATACATTACCAAGACCCAGGCTATACAGTACCATGACCCAGGCTATATATTACCAAGACCCAGGCTATACAGTACCGTGACCCAGGCTATACAGTCCCAAGACCCAGGCTATACATTACCATGCAAAATGCACAATAAGATGCTCAACTCTTACTTAGTTCCTGTAAATGAGTGTTTGGGTGCTTTGGCCCAGGAGTATGAAAAAGACGACCAGGGCTGGTGATACAGCAGCATGGCCAGGAGAGGGAACAGATTACAGCAATAAGGGGGTACCGTATAGGGTACCGTATAGTAGGATAGAGAAGCAGAATCAATGGTGGGGAATCAATGGTTTGCAGAAAGCAATTTAGAGTCTGCCGATTGGGTGAGTCTGCCAGGTACCACCACTGGTTCCGGTGATAAATAATAGTCTCTGCTATTCTGGGTCTACTTATCTATCACAGCAGAGCAAAGAGCTGGCCGGGTCTCTGGGTCTCTAGCTGATTCTGATTCTATGGCCACTTCCCCTTGGACCCTAGACAAGAAATAACCAATGAACATTGTTGCAGATGACTACAGAACGGATATCCAAACAGGACAGATGAAGAGGCAAATGTTAATCTTTAACTCTTAGATGTTAAATCCCTATTTGAGGGACTTTGAGCATTTCTGGACCGGTTCCGACAGACGTTTTGGTGTACAAAGCGTCCTGTGAATGTCTTGGGGTTGAGTGTTTTATATTGCAAAAAAGTCCCAACCGGGGTTGCTATGTCCATGGTTTTCCTGCAAACTGGGCTACTTTGAAAACAATGTTGCGGTTGTATTGGCCGTGGGATGCAGATTTTTGGGCCACTTTTAAATTGCCCCGCGGCTTTCTCTTCTTTTTTTTCCTATCTATTAATTTGACTGTGACCTGCTGCTGCTGACTATCAGGCAGAGGCAGGCTGTTGCTGGGAGACTGAGTGGTGGGGAAGGAGGGAGGGGGAAGGCCGGAGCGTAGGGGTGTGTGTGTGTGTGTGTGTGTGTGTGTGTGTTGAGAGAGCAAGCAGGAGGAGAGCAGCGCCAGCACATGTCATGACGTGCATGTGAAGTGATGTGAGAACAACCCACTGGGAAAAAACTGGTTAACTAATAAATCTGATGACTTCGAATCAACGTGGAAAACTGATTGGATTAAGGGAATATCGCATTTTTTTCAGCAAATGTTTTACCTAAATCTAATGGCAGGGTGACATTTTGTTGTTGATTTGACATTGAATTCACGTTAATTGACATCTCAAGAAAATGTAAATTAAAAATAGACGTTGAAATGACGCCTGTGCCCAGCGGGAACGAACTAACGGCACTAGCTAGCTGCCTACAGTGAGGGAAAAAAGTATTTGCTGATTTTGTACGTTTGCCAACTGACAAAGAAATTATCAGTCTATAATTTTAATGGTAGGTTTATTTGAACAGTGAGAGACAGAATAACAAGAAAAAAATCCAGAAAAACGCATGTCAAAAATGTTCTAAATTGATTTGCATTTTAATGAGGGAAATAAGTATTTGACCCCTCTGCAAAACATGACTTAGTACTTGGTGGCAAAACCCTTGTTGGCAATCACAGAGGTCAGACGTTTCTTGTAGTTGGCCCCCAGGTTTGCACACATCTCAGGAGGGATTTTGTCCCACTCCTCTTTGCAGATCTTCTCCAAGTCAGTAAGGTTTCGAGGCTGACGTTTGGCAACTCGAACCTTCAGCTCCCTCCATAGATTTTCTATGGGATTAAGGTCTGGAGACTGGCTAGGCCACTCCAGGACCTTAATGTGCTTCTTCTTGAGCCACTCCTTTGTTGCCTTGGCCGTGTGTTTTTGGTCATTGTCATGCTGGAATACCCATCTACAACCCATTTTTAATGCCCTGGCTGAGGGAAGGAGGTTCTCACCCAAGATTTGACGGTACATGGCCCCGTCCATCGTCCCTTTGATGCTGTGAAGTTGTCCTGTCCTCTTAGCATAATGTTTCC